>NW_027263347.1:0-65000 GCF_902827115.2 Pseudochaenichthys georgianus
AGGTATTGATGGGAAGGGTAATGTTCGCAGGATCTAGCCCCCCAGTAACACCCCACAAACTCACTCTTTTGTGGACAGAGGATTACATGACTAACTATGTCAAATATCTAACTGACATGTTGAGAAAGTTTCACAGGCAGGTGGCTGACAGGCTCCCCAAGCCTGGAGAGGATCCACCCGTTTCAGATTGGTGATAATGTACTAATCAAATCTTTTGAAAAAGATGCTCTGTCTCCCAGGTGGAAAGATCCTTTCCAGGTGTTAATAGTGACCAGAACAGCGCTGAGAGTACAAGGGAGACCGGAGTGGATTCACGCTACAAGATGTCGTCTCTCCCCTCTACCGGATGCTGGCGTGTGAAGACAGTCATCATCATCATCATCATGCTGGGTCTTCTGTACCTGGCCAAGGTCGCCCTGCTAGATGGAGCTGTGGAAATCCCAACGACAGGTGGCGAGGGATCTCGCCCGTCTGAGGAAGAAAATAAGGTGCTCTTATCTACGAGCGCAGACGACTTGACCACTCAGGGCCCAGACCCTGAGGGCAAAACGACACCAACGGGCAAATCAGTGCCTAGCGACAAGGACAGGTTGTATCCAATCACCACACAGACATTTAGTATGGTGCGAGAGACACAACGAGAAAGAAAAGGAGGAAGAATCAGGAGGATTGTCTCCCTCCCTGATCACAAATCAAAGACTGTTTCTTTTAACTGTCCAGCTTCAATATGTGATTCATCTAACTGTATTATTGTATTGTATGTGTCCTCAGTTTTCTCAACATGGGAGATATATCCAATGGACCGGTACCGTGCGGACAGAGTGGCGTCTGAGGGGGTGAGAATGGCACTCGACACCATTGAAAACATGCCCCCAGAACTGTGGTGTAGCACTAGAGAGCAGTATAAGGCAATGATAAGGGATGAAGTAACATGTAGAGTGAGGAAACCAGATTACCAATTTGGGTGCTACTGCATGCAACCTGTCTGGACCAGATAGAAAAACAAATGTTCCATCCACTCCACGTAAACACTCAGGAGGTGATGTAGATTCTTCAAAAAAGGCCTTAATCACTCCTTTTAAACAAACTAAAACTAATTCTGCAGTAAGCTTAATGTTAGACTACGCACATGAACGTAATATTAGTAAATGTTGGCTATGCCAAAATATGCCAGAATCCATGCATTCTCCTATGTTTAGCCCAATTCCTTTTGCAAGAGCAGACTATAAATTAATCAGTTGGAACGACATTTACTCTAGGATTAGCGATGAGGCTGAGGACTGCTACACTCCTTCATACCCAACAGACTCTGATAAACCGTTACAGTACAAGGGTCTGGTCTCTCTCATTGTTGAGACAGTAAATACAAATTATCTGCCTAACGGTTTCAAACGATTGATGTTTTTAAAACTAATATATGTGAAGAAATACATTAACCTAGCTTTCGAATACAGATTCCAGTTAGCTCTGGTACAAACTAATTGTTCGGTTAATTCCACAAGTCCAACATGCACAAAACAACCACACATGGCATCTTTGCTGGTTGAAGCTTTGGTAACAGTTGTGCCCTGGTTTGGCTCCAGAACAGTGAACTCCGTTGAGGTTAAAATACATGATTGCACGAAACCAATACCCTTAGGCAATCCCCCTACACGTGACTGTTCAGTATATGTTCCCCCAATTGTGGTACACGAATGGAAGAATGTGTCCATCTGTTTCCAGAATGAAGCAGGATCTCACACCTCTCCGGATGTGGGACACAGCGACTGTAATACCATAGTGAGGGTAAAATTAGCCAGAATTCCCCTCCCACAGAGAGTTTACTTAGTTTGTGGCGACCGGGCTTATGGCTGCGTACCATATGACGTTTTTTATGGCACCTGTTATCTAGCCTACCTAATTCCTTTAATCCGTAAAGTAGCGGCAAATGAGATTGCAGCGATACTTCCCTCTCTACACAGGAACAGCAGGTCCATTACAAAAGGACAACAGGTAGCGAGCCTATTTTTGCCCTGGTACGGCATTTATGTTAGTCAGCAGGAGTTCATGGCATTATCCAAAGTAGTGGAACATCATCTAAATGTATCAAGTATCGCGATGTTAGCGGACCATAAAGAATTGCAGGAAGTTAGGACGGTAGCACTACAGAATCGCATGGCGCTGGACCTCCTCTTAGCTGCCCAGGGGGGCGCATGTAAAGTAATTGGTGCGGAGTGCTGTTCCTTTGTCTCTGACGCCACACCTGAAGTTACGGATATGGTCCAGGACACAGCTAATGGGATAAAAGAATTGCATGAAACTCATGGGTTTACATTTGGGGATTTAAGCGGAACCCTTGGGTCCTGGGGAGCGGGGTGGTTACATTTGTTGTTACTGTTGCAGTGTTTATCTTGATTGTGCTAATCCTAGTGACCTGTTTGATCACTGTAATTAAATTAGCCATACGCAGGGTTGCCAAGACTACCCTCCAGGCCCCACAGAGGCTAGTGGGGTACTCTACTGTAGATGACACAATGTTGATGTACGACGCCGAGCTTCCAGACCCATGGGTCTCCGTGGCAGTTCCGGTACCTTGGGTACCTCTTTTCAGCGATTGATAAATTGATTAAAGATGACACTCAGAATAAAGAATAAATGTTTTGACTTTTCCTTTCTCAGGTTGTTAAGAATAAATGTTTTGACTTTTCCTTTCTCAGGTTGTTAAGAATAAATGTTTTTGACTTTTCCTTACTCAGGTTGTTTTCAATAAAATGTCTGACTTCTCCTTTTCAGATTTTTGAACAAATGTATTCGAATAAAATATATGTAGTAAAGTGCCTTACTCTTGAATAAGTGTATTGAAGTAAACGTAAAGTAATGCTAAAAATGGAGGACACTGTACCTTTACAGATTACAGATTGATCGATTCATCACTGTGAATGTATACCTTAACTGTGAATTTTAACTGAATCCCTATTGATTCTGATTTATACCTCAATTGGATTTCTTATAATCCTACATTCTAATTGTGTTTTAATAAGTAATTGCCTTGAAGTAAATCTTTAAAGATGTAAACTGAATTTGAATTTGTGTTTGATGAATGAGATTAACTGAGGAATAAATGATAAAAGATCTTGTTTTTTGAAACATATATTTTACTATTATATTTTTGTATTGCATATGTGTTATTATTGTACTTTTTGACAAAATAAATCAAACACTGAAGAAAGATGATTTTTCTATTATGGTTGTCTGTATCAACCATTGTGATTGGCTGTTCCAATCTTATTCTGTTTTTGATGTAATTAATGTAATGAGGAATCCACCCAACTCTGAGGACGTTTTATTTGATTCAAGTAGTGACTGAAATATTCTTAGACTAATGTTAATTGGTTATCAATAAATTGATAAAAGCGTGGATCTGTGAGAGAAATATTCTGATTAGTGTCTGTGCAAGGGAGCATTTTAGTGTTTCACATGGGTCTGCTATAACTTAGAGCAGGGCATAGGTTAAAGGTCCCGCTTTCCTGTTGGGGGGAGTGTGACCAACTGCACAGAGGACTTTAACAGACTTCCTTTGTCTCTGAAACCATGTGTTCGTAATTATGATTAGAAGAAGCGCGAACAGAGGCTCCTCCTGGAAATCCTCTGGTAGATTGCCTGTGTTTTCTGTGGAATTCCTTAGTGAGTTCAGGGTTTTCCTCAGAGCATGTTGTGTAAATGCCTTGAGCATTTTGATATAAAGCGGACTCCAGCCTCCATTTCTTCCATCAACATTGCTGAAAAGAAAGTCTCTCTCACAGCACCCATATTTGAACTGGGGACCTCTTGATCTGCAGTCAAATGCTCTACCACTGAGCTATACCCCCTATGACTTAAAGAGTTTAGACACATACTCATAGGCTGGACATTACTGTAAAGCTCAAATGACCAGAAGTCAAAAGCCCACGTAGGCTAAAAACGAAATATTTCACATTCGCTTGGTTTCATGTTGAAGGGCCATAATAGTGTTGTTCCTCGTTTCAAATGTTCACTGACTTTGATGGACTGTTTGTTGAGAAGTACTGTTGGAAATGTTGAAAGCCCATTGACCCATGTCGATCCCTCATTCCAGGTGTACTTTGACGGACAGCTTTTTGTGAAGTACATTAGGAAATGAGGAACAATTGATTTCCTAAAGCGAGACGAGCTAGCCAGGAGTCGAACCTGGAATCTTCTGATCCGTAGTCAGACGCGTTATCCATTGCGCCACTAACCCTTTGTTTTTTGCTTTCGTAGCAGCTTTTAAACTGTAGAAAATGAACTAAAAATGCAGTAGGTAGGTTGAGGCAAAAACATAAAATCAGACTGCAACTACTGCCGTGACCCGGATTCGAACCAGGGTTGCTGCGGCCACAACGTAGAGTACTAACCACTATACGATAATGGCCGCTGTAGTTCTCACAGTATTGCAAACATACCATTCTGAAGGAAAGTACACTTACAAAGGGGGCACCCAGATTTGAACTGGCATTTTAAAGGCAAGAACACTTACAACGGGGTTACCCAGATTTGAACTGGGGACGTCTTGATCTGCAGTCTAATGCTCTACCACTGAGGTATAGCCGGTATGACTTAAAGAGTTCAGACACATACTTATAGGCTGGACATTACTGTAAAGCTCAAATGACCAGAAGTCAAAAGCCACGTAGGCCAAAAACGAAATATTTCACATTCGCTTGGTTTCATGTTGAAGGGCCATAATAGTGTTGTTCCTCGTTTCAAATGTTCATTGACTTTGATGGACTGTTTGTTGAGAAGTACTGCTGGAAATGTTGAAAGCCCATTGACCCATGTCGATCCCTCATTCCAGGTGTACTTTGACGGACAGCTTTTTGAGAAGTACATTAGGAAATGAGGAACAATTGATTTACTAAAGTGAGACGAGCTAGCCAGGAGTCGAAACCTGGAATCTTCTGATGCGTAGTCAGACGCGTTATCCATTGCGCCACTAACCCTTTGTTTTTTGCTTTCGTAGCAGCTTTTAAACTGTAGAAAATGAACTAAAAATGCAGTAGGTAGGTTGAGGCAAAAACATAAAATCAGACTGCAACTGCTGCCGTGACCCGGATTCGAACCACGGTTGCTGCGGCCACAACGCAGAGTACTAACCACTATACGATCACGGCCACCGTAGTTCTCACAGTATTGCAAACATGCAATTCTGAAGGAAAGTACACTTACAAAGGGGGCACCCAGATTAGAACTGGGGACCTCTTGATCTGCAGTCAAATGCTCTACCACTGAGCTATACCCCCTATGAGTGACAGAGTTCATACACATACTCATAGGCTGGGAATTACTGTAAAGCTCAAATAACCAGAAGTCAAAAGCCCACGTAGGCTAAAAACGAAATATTTCACATTCGCTTGGTTTTATGTTGAAGGGCCATAATAGTGTTGTTCCTCGTTTCAAATGTTCATTGACTTTGATGGACTGTTTGTTGAGAAGTACTGTTGGAAATGTTGAAAGCCCATTGACCCATCATCATGTCAATCCCTCATTCCAGGTGTACTTTGACGGACAGCTTTTTGTGAAGTACATTAGGAAATGAGGAACAATTGATTTCCTAAAGCAAGACGAGCTAGCCAGGAGTCGAACCTGGAATCTTCTGATCCGTAGTCAGACGCGTTATCCATTGCGCCACTAACCCTTTGTCTTTTGCTTTCGTAGCAGCTTTTAAACTGTAGAAAATGAACTAAAAATGCAGTAGGTAGGTTGAAGCAAAAACATGAAAGCAGACTGTAACTGCTGCCGTGACCCGGATTCGAACCGGGGTTGCTGCGGCCACAACGCAGAGTACTAACCACTATACGATCACGGCCGCTGTAGTTCTCACAGTATTGCAAACATACCATTATGAAGGAAAGTACACTTACAAAGGGGGCACACAGATTTGAACTGGCATTTTAAAGGCAAGAATACTTACAACGGGGTTACCCAGATTTGAACTGGGGACGTCTTGATCTGCAGTCTAATGCTCTACCACTGAGGTATAGCCCGTATGACTTAAAGAGTTTAGACACATACTCATAGGCTGGACATTACTGTAAAGCTCAAATGACCAGAAGTCAAAAGCCCACGTAGGCTAAAAACGAAATATTTCACATTCGCTTGGTTTCATGTTGAAGGGCCATAATAGTGTTGTTCCTCGTTTCAAATGTTCACTGACTTTGATGGACTGTTTGTTGAGAAGTACTGTTGGAAATGTTGAAAGCCCATTGACCCATGTCGATCCCTCATTCCAGGTGTACTTTGACGGACAGCTTTTTGAGAAGTACATTAGGAAATGAGGAACAATTGATTTACTAAAGTGAGACGAGCTAGCCAGGAGTCGAAACCTGGAATCTTCTGATCCGTAGTCAGACGCGTTACCCATTGCGCCACTAACCCTTTGTTTTTTTGCTTTCGTAGCAGCTTTTAAACTGTAGAAAATGAACTAAAAATGCAGTAGGTAGGTTGAGACAAAAACATAAAATCAGACTGCAACTGCTGCCGTGACCCGGATTCGAACCGGGATTGCTGCGGCCACAACGCAGAGTACTAACCACTATACGATCACGGCCACCGTAGTTCTCACAGTATTGCAAACATACCATTCTGAAGGAAAGTACACTTACAAAGGGGGCACCCATATTTGAACTGGGGACCTCTTGATCTGCAGTCAAATGCTCTACCACTGAGCTATACCCCCTATGAGTGACAGAGTTCAGATTGAAGGATAAAGATAAGGCAAAAAGTAACTGTGAATATAAGATATAGTAAATCCTGTTATAGGAAACGCTAAAAACATTGAGCTGTCTGAGTGGAAAAATAACGTGTTAAAGTGTACTGCTGGCCGGCTACATCCTGTTATCTTCAAGGACAGAACACCATGGTACGGTATGTGGGGCCCTGAGCCACACCAGGCGCAACTGTCTTGTGAGAAAACCAGTTAAAACAGGTAATTAGGAAAAGGGAGTATGGCCCTGGCCTGACCTTAGCTAAAACTGGGTGTTGCTGGGCAGAAAAGGCAGATTGCAGCACAGAGAGCACCAAAGGTGGGGGCTTCACAGCAAATACTATAAAGAACAAGATATATTCAGAATTCGAGACTCACTTCAACTGGGATCTCACACTGACGAGCTTGTCACGGTGGGAACTCAAGAAGGGGTCCAAGGCGCTGGCGTTTTGTGGTATAGTATGGATTGATATATCTTTGTTGAACTGTGTAATAAAGTGCTTATTTGAAGAAACAATCCATTGGAGTGCAAAGTCTAGTTTTGTACAGCTAACAGAGAATAGTGTCTAGGACACAATTCCTTTTCCCTCAGAACTAAGAAAGGTCATCGGCAGATCCGGACGGCGACCCCGCTCTGGCCATATCCAAACGATCTGCGAGGAGGACGGACCTGGTCCGGTAGACTCCAACAGCTTGGTGACCCCGTGACGTGATGGTCTAGAGCGGGAAGTCCGGACACCGATGACTTTCTGAGAGGATACCAAAAAACATTGAGTTTACGGCTTTTACAAGAAACCATCTCACACAATCAAAAACCCGGGTCATTTAGAATCAAGGTAAGCATCTGCCTGTTACAACAAATAGATGTGTTTGAAATACCACTACATTTTAGGATTGTGTGAAAATGGCAGAAATAATTGTCTCAGCTAAAAAGTAAAGATAAAACGTAAATAAAATTGTGTGCACTAAATAGATCAACAAGGGTATAAACAAATCTGTGATGAGAAGCGGGTGGAACCCGTAATTTATGAGGATCCGCCGCGGTCCAACGAGAAGGTGTCAAACTAGTCAAACTAGTAGCCATAGTACAGTGTAAAACTAGGGGAGACTCTAGTATCTAAAGAAAGGTGTCAAACTAGTAAAACTAGTAGCCAATAGTACAGTGTAAAACTAGGGGAGACTCTAGTATCTAAGGAAAGGTGTAAAACTGGTCGCCGTATCAGTAGCTAATATATCTGTGTACAATGTTTGCTGTTTGTTGATTGTTCTGTCTGTTGGTTGTCATTGTTGATTTGTAAAGACCTTGTTTTATGTTGGTAAATGTTTTGGTATACCAATAGTTTGTTGTTAGTTGTTGAAAGAAGCCCCCCTTCTCTTGAAAAGGCTGAGAGCTCCAGCCGGAGCCGGGGTGTCAGTATTTGTCTGTGAAAGAATCTCCCCCCACTTTCGGATTCTGTAGAAGAGTACTCTTTGTTTCAATCAGAAAAAGAGCAAGCTATTCATCACAATTGTATTTTTAGGTTATGAATAAAACAAAAAGTAGTAGCCTAAGTGATAAACAGGAGGGTTTTTGAACGCTTGTCAGTCAGAAGGAATATATTAATGTTTATATAACAGGGGAAGCTCATTTGTGGTCAGCTGCCCTCTGTTCTTCAATATTCTGTGTTGCTCCACGGACATTCAAATAAATAAGAATAAGGACATTAAGAGTAACGACAAGATTTGTCCAGTGTATTAATAAATACAAGTGAACACATATTAACCTAGTCAGATAAATAGATACGAAGTCATTCTTGTTTCAAGGAAGCCCCCCTCCTCATGGAATGCCTGTTCAAGCCGGGGTGTCTGTGAGAGTACCCACACCACCCTCCTTCTTTTTTCTCTCTCTCTTCTTAAAATGCATGAAGAAAGAGCATTGAATTTAAAACAAGTGTGTGAATAATCGAGTGGTCTGAAGTTGGAGTGAATAACATTGAGAATTAGTAGATCAATGTGGGAGCTGAAGTAGTAGATATTGAAATAAATAAGAAACTATAATTTGCTGTTTTTAGCATAGTTTTTGTAGGATACAGTTACGTCACTTTGTGATTTTATGAGGGGTTTTGAGAACTGATTGGTACCATTGCATTACATTGTGAATGTCATGGTATTTGTCATTAACTAAGGATTGTACTTAATTATATTTCAAGGAAAACAATTATATTACAGACAGTAACGTTAAGGGAAAGTAAAAAGTGGTTCACGTTAAAACAGAGCATTGGTGGCATTTTCAGTTCATTGCTTACTTCCACACGCCTTTCCCCCTCCTTGTCTCTTTCATGACTTTATTTAATCCATTAGAACGATTGTTATCGTAACTTTCCGTGTTTATAGAATTCAAACTCACTGTTCACATTACGGAGTATATTTCCGGAACGGCCTTTCAAAATAAAAGCCACAGGCCGCTGTTCACCAGAGATGCCTTCACAATAAAACAGTAATTAGATTAACAATATATTTAACTTATATTACGTCCTTAAACATTGATTTTAATTCATTACAGCTTTCAAATACGGTGCGGACTGAATACAGTTATTTGTATTCTGTTACAACATCACCATGCTTGTAACACAACTTAGATAAACAATTTGAAAATGAATAGAATTAACCAAGTAGATAAAAGATTAGTATAGTGGTTGGAGGGTGTCTTTGTTTTGCCTATTAACTTATAACTGAAGTAATAAAGAATAGGCAGACTACTATCATCATTAGTTTGTTTTAACACTCACATGTTTCAGCATTCCTGACCTCAGCCGTTTTATTTTGCAACCCGTTGGGAGAGAGATTTAAATTGAGTTTTTCTCAGTGGCTGGATGTGATTACAACAGCATTGGGTAGTTCTGCACCACCTTTTGGGTTCTCTGAATCAGTGTGTTGGTGAAGAGTTGCTCACTGCGAACAGAAGAAGTATGCAAAGAACGCATAGGAGATATTGACATTATGCTTGTGCCTCGTTGTCAAGGCAACAGTGGTGTGAAGAGGTACTGCGGTTTTGGGGGATTTCTGCAGTACAGCCGACAACGTGTGTCGGCCAAGTGATTCCTGCCCTCATCCCAAAGCCAGGGAGAGTTTCCTTGGAGCCCACTGACCAGGGCCGGTCCTAGCTTTTTGGGGACCCTGCCACTGACTACAGCTGCATCACTGACTGTGCTCATTATGACAAGATCTTGAGACATGCTTGTCTCAGATTGTTCTGGAGGAATGATGCAATGATTTTACAGCATAATTGTGCAAGAGTTTCCCAGGGGGTGGTGTAGAAACCTTAATGCTTAGTGTTTAGATAGGAGGCTGCTTGTTTAAATGATGGTCTGGAATGCTGAAAAGATTAAAGTTTAATATTCTTGGTTGACAAACAAGACATCTGATTATTAGGTCACACATAATAATTTAGACATATAAACTAACTATGAGTAAAGGGATTAATGGATTTCATATCCTAGGGAGGGTTAGTTAGGTTGCGAATACTTCGCAGGGTATTTGCTAATGTATTTTGAAGAACAAATAACAAGGACACAAGTCCAATTTTGTTTTGTTTTTAGATTAAATTGTCCGTTACCAAAACTGTTCACCTTGTGTCTAGATTTGGACTTTGAGGGTAAGGGAGTATTTAGGCTTATTTTTATACATCTGACATTTTAAAATATGTTGGCTGTTCACCAGATAGACATTGGTTAAGAACTTTTCTGAAGATTGAATATTTGTTCCATTTCTACATATTCCTATTTAAAAAGTAATTTTAGAGTAAAGAGGGCTGATGCTGAAATGGGAAATAATGTGGGGCCTTCAATCACCCAGTAAGGGTGCATATTATTGACGACCAATAGGGAGGAGCGGTCACTCGACCCACCCTGCAGTGGTTTTTAAATCTTACTTGCAGCTTCACAGGAAGCGCACGGCACCAGATTATGAGTTTAGAGGACTAGCGGCACCACCTCCTAATGGACATTCATTTAGTTAGTAATTAACCGACATTTAGAGATGTTAAAAAGTAAAAACATACCTACCATGAGGGATGATTCCTAAGTTCAGCTACAAACCATTGATGAAATTACTTCTGTTTTTAGGTCCTTGATAAGGGAAGGAGTGATTGTTACATGTTCAGGACACCCAGGGTTCCATGCACTGTTAAAGAGGGTAACATTGTTCTTTAAGTGCACCAGAATTGAAGATAAATTAATAGAATGAGTTATGGAATACATAGCAGAGCTTTACAGATCCTGATAATGTTTTGACACAAGATAATAGTGATGTACACAAGTTTCTGAATTACATCTATTAGACGTGTTGATATTTATTAGGTGTAAATGAACTGCAGTAGTAGTACAATAAGGAAGTGACATTTTTTGGCTAACACTTTTCAGGGAATTTGGGAAAACAGAGATATCTTGAACATTATAGTTGTAATTGTGAATTAATAAATGATGGCGCTCCATATATACAGATTTCTATAGACGGAGGACTGACCTTTGACCCTGACAGACAGGGTAACTTGGGAAGGCACTGTCAATGACTGACTCTGAGGTGTACCTGACCAAAACCTGACTTTACAACCTGACAGTGTGAGTGAGTGTATGTTTGCATCTGATCAGTGCAACTGCATGATTTAAAACGATGACTAATCAAGCATGTTTTGGACTAACACATTATTTCTGTGTGATAATAATGTGTGAAATGAGAGGTTTCCTAACATTGCACAAAAGGGGAAACCGTTTCTAACCTACTTGATATTTCACTCCCACAGGAGGTGGCGGTTTGCAGAATGTGAAACTCAAACTATGACATTTGAAGATTCTGTTTCTTTTAGGACTGAAAGATGGAGAGAAACACTTCATTTCACTGAAGTGTTTACTGTGGAAATAATGGATGTACATTTGGGAAAAATGTTTGGTATTGTCTTATAATCCATTATGACCTGAAGGTTTTCTTCCCATACAGGTTTTTGTTTACACATTAGATAATGTGTAAAAAAGGGGGAGTGTAAACTTTATAATGTACATTTTTCATTTAGGGACTGAAAGGGACCTGCTGCCCAACTCCATTGTTCAATCTGATC
Organism: Pseudochaenichthys georgianus; assembly: GCF_902827115.2. Taxonomy (NCBI): domain Eukaryota; kingdom Metazoa; phylum Chordata; class Actinopteri; order Perciformes; family Channichthyidae; genus Pseudochaenichthys; species Pseudochaenichthys georgianus. The sequence continues at coordinate 11,832 of NW_027263347.1, forward strand.
ATTGATTGACAGTTTTAGAATTGACCTGCTCCATATTTGGGGATAACACACTGTTTGATGAATGTTGACATGTCTCTAATATTGATTGAGTTATAGCAGGTAACACAGATAAAGAATCAGTGGCCAAGGGGCTACCAGAGAGATGTAAGTCCAGAATGAAATACTGAAGAAGCTGACCTGTGAGTAATGTGTCAACTAATGTTTCAACAGGTATTAAAGTAACTAAGGTTTGAAATGTAGAAAGAACATATTTACAGTTAAAGTTAAAACATAGTAATGTAATGAGATAGAATGTAATTTGGACAACATCATGTAACTAGCCTGGTAAAGAAGTAAAAGCCATAGACTTTATTGTTGAGGTCATTATGGGGATATACATTTAATCTAAATACATAATAGAAAGACATTTGAGGACAGTATGTTGGAATTCTGTATTCATTTTTTCAGCGGGATAATATCTAAGCACTGACGGGTAGAAGCAGTATCACCAGGAAGCCGTTCACTTTGTTAGTATTGTGATTTTGGTTGTTTTTGAATCCATAAGATTAGTGTGTTTCTTTACCAGAAACATTAGCAGTTCAAATCATATTTAGATTTGTAATGGGATCTCAGGGATTTCATTTAAAAATAAATACAGATGCTTGTCAGAAATTCAGAGCTATTGAAATATGTTATTTAGTTTACCTAAAGATGTTGGGGTTCTTATTTAGTGGGCACAGTCCAAGTATTAAGATTCTGAAGCTGCACAATTAATTTAGAAAACCTGTGCACAGACGTCTGTTGTTTTAAGAAACCCCACCAACAGGCTCCAAGTTGCCACGCACTGGTGGGTCAAACAGCCGAGGGCCCCAGAGCCCGGAGCGTAGGCTTGAGGGATTTGTATCAGATTTCTCCACACAGGTTGCTGACGCCGAAAGGGGGACCCGAGACGCAGGAGGCTGACTGTCAACCCCAGGCTCTCCGGCCCCGACCGAGTGACCCAGAGGACATCCCATGCCGTCCGCCTACAAGGAAAGGGGGACACGTGGTACCACTGGAGCAGGTGTGTGGAAGCACCAGCACCTACCAGGACCCTCGCTGACACCATCCAGGACCTAGGCCAACTGAACATCAGGCAAACAACCGAAGCCCCCCAACCCCCAAGTGTGGACATCGACTCAACTTCCGAGGAGGAGGAGACAACAGGAGAACCAACGGCAGCCCAGGAGATAACAGCCGGCGAGGAGGCACAACAAGGGACCGCTCCCCCAAAGTAGGCGGTACACCACACGCATCACATACACACACCACAGAAGAGACACTCACCTACACTGATACACCAAATAACTTTTACAAGAAAAACGAAGATGAAGAAGAACTCAGGACCTAACCAACACCTCTATTGCTTGGCCTTAACACTTTGTTTTTTCATCATTGTTGGAATAATCATTATCATAGTGGGTGAAAGGGGGAGGCAAATCATTGACCGAAGTAATAATCCAAATTCCCCACAAAATGAAACTACACAAGATATCAATGGCCGTGTTTGCAGCAATTTTGACCTTGTGCGGGTGCTGCTGCATCCCATGTATCCGCTCAATGGTGGACAAAATAATTAGTACCGCCATAGCACCTTCTACTCCCCTGGGCCAACAACTCGCCTTGCTATCCTTAGAAAACAACCCAGACATTGAGGAAGGCGAAGAAGAAGCAGCAGCAATGGACACTTTCCCGACAGCACCACCAGTACCACCGTATGGCAGAATATGGGAAAGAAAACAGCTGACATAAATGTACATAAACAATAGCGTTGTCTTGTTGCCCCAATCATTAGAATGGGGCAAAAGGGGGATTGAAGGATAAAGATAAGGCAAAAAGTAACTGTGAATATAAGATATAAGATATAGTAAATCCTGTTATAGGAAACGCTAAAAACATTGAGCTGTCTGAGTGGAAAAATAACGTGTTAAAGTTTACTGCTGGCCGGCTACATCCTGTTATCTTCAAGGACAGAACACCATGGTACGGTATGTGGGGCCCTGAGCCACACCAGGCGCAACTGTCTTGTGAGAAAACCAGTTAAAACAGGTAATTAGGAAAAGGGAGTATGGCCCTGGCCTGACCTTCGCTAAAACTGGGTGTTGCTGGGCAGAAAAGGCAGATTGCAGCACAGAGAGCACCAAAGGTGGGGGCTTCACAGCAAATACTATAAAGAACAAGATATATTCAGAATTCGGGACTCACTTCAACTGGGATCTCACACTGACGAGCTTGTCACGGTGGGAACTCAAGAAGGGGTCCAAGGCGCTGGCGTTTTGTGGTATAGTATGGATTGATATATCTTTGTTGAACTGTGTAATAAAGTGCTTATTTGAAGAAACAATCCATTGGAGTGCAAAGTCTAGTTTTGTACAGCTAACAGAAAATAGTGTCTAGGACACAATTCCTTTTCCCTCAGAACTAAGAAAGGTCATCGGCAGATCCGGACGGCGACCCCGCTCTGGCCATATCCAAACGATCTGCGCGGAGGACGGACCTGGTCCGGTAGACTCCAACAATACTCATAGGCTGGGAATTACTGTAAAGCTCAAATGACCAGAAGTCAAAAGCCCACGTAGGCTAAAAACGAAATATTTCACATTCGCTTGGTTTTATGTTGAAGGGCCATAATAGTTTTGTTCCTCGTTTCAAATGTTCATTGACTTTGATGGACTGTTTGTTGAGAAGTACTGTTGGAAATGTTGAAAGCCCATTGACCCATCATCATGTCAATCCCTCATTCCAGGTGTACTTTGACGGACAGCTTTTTGTGAAGTACATTAGGAAATGAGGAACAATTGATTTCCTAAAGCGAGACGAGCTAGCCAGGAGTGGAAGCTTGAATCTACTGATCCGTAGTCAGACGCGTTATCCATTGCGCCACTAACCCTTTGTTTTTTTGCTTTCGTAGCAGCTTTTAAACTGTAGAAAATGAACTAAAAATGCAGTAGGTAGGTTGAAGCAAAAACATAAAATCAGACTGCAACTGCTGCCGTGACCCGGATTCGAACCGGGGTTGCTGCGGCCACAACGCAGAGTACTAACCACTATACGATCACGGCCGCTGTAGTTCTCACAGTATTGCAAACATACCATTCTGAAGGAAAGTACACTTACAAAGGGGGCACCCAGATTTGAACTGGCATTTTAAAGGCAAGAACACTTACAACGGGGTTACCCAGATTTTAACTGGGGACGTCTTGATCTGCAGTCTAATGCTCTACCACTGAGGTATAGCCCGTATGACTTAAAGAGTTCAGACACATACTTATAGGCTGGACATTACTGTAAAGCTCAAATGACCAGAAGTCAAAAGCCACGTAGGCTAAAAACGAAATATTTCACATTCGCTTGGTTTCATGTTGAAGGGCCATAATAGTGTTGTTCCTCGTTTCAAATGTTCACTGACTTTGATGGACTGTTTGTTGAGAAGTACTGCTGGAAATGTTGAAAGCCCATTGACCCATGTCGATCCCTCATTCCAGGTGTACTTTGATGGACAGCTTTTTGAGAAGTACATTAGGAAATGAGGAACAATTGAGACGAGCTAGCCAGGAGTCGAAACCTGGAATCTTCTGATCCGTAGTCAGACGCGTTATCCATTGCGCCACTAACCCTTTGTTTTTTTGCTTTCGTAGCAGCTTTTAAACTGTAGAAAATGAACTAAAAATGCAGTAGGTAGGTTGAAGCAAAAACATAAAATCAGACTGCAACTGCTGCCGTGACCCTGATTCGAACCGGGGTTGCTGCGGCCACAACGCAGAGTACTAACCACTATACGATCACGGCCGCTGTAGTTCTCACAGTATTGCAAACATACCATTCTGAAGGAAAGTACACTTACAAAGGGGGCACCCAGATTTGAACTGGCATTTTAAAGGCAAGAATACTTACAACGGGGTTACCCAGATTTGAACTGGGGACGTCTTGATCTGCAGTCTAATGCTCTACCACTGAGGTATAGCCCGTATGACTTAAAGAGTTCAGACACATACTCATAGGCTGGACATTACTGTAAAGCTCAAATGACCAGAAGTCAAAAGCCCACGTAGGCTAAAAACCAAATATTTCACATTCGCTTGGTTTCATGTTGAAGGGCCATAATAGTGTTGTTCCTCGTTTCAAATGTTCACTGACTTTGATGGACTGTTTGTTGAGAAGTACTGCTGGAAATTTTGAAAGCCCATTGACCCATGTCGATCCCTCATTCCAGGTGTACTTTGACGGACAACTTTTTGAGAAGTACATTAGGAAATGAGGAACAATTGATTTACTAAAGTGAGACGAGCTAGCCAGGAATCGAAACCTGGAATCTTCTGATCCGTAGTCAGACGCGTTATCCATTGTGCCACTAACCCTTTGTTTTTTTGCTTTCGTAGCAGCTTTTAAACTGTATAAAATGAACTAAAAATGCAGTAGGTAGGTTGAGACAAAAACATAAAATCAGACTGCAACTGCTGCCGTGACCCGGATTCGAACCAGGGTTGCTGCGGCCACAACGCAGAGTACTAACAACTATACGATACTGGCATTTTAAAGGCAAGAACACTTACAACGGGGTTACCCAGATTTGAACTGGGGACGTCTTGATCTGCAGTCTAATGCTCTACCACTGAGGTATAGCCCGTATGACTTAAAGAGTTCAGACACTGTAAGGAAATATTTGTATGTATTCATGTTAGTAAACTATGAATAAGCTTAAAATGGGGTGATTTGTGTAAAAACTGTGAGCTGGATTTGGGACATTTGATCCCAAAGATAACTGTATTTAATTTGTACTGTATTTGATTGTATTGCATTGTCATATTACCATTAAAGTGGATTATTGTTAAACGGTTAATTGTAGGCTCTGGATTCCTTCCTGTAAGAATAACCAGCTTGTTTAGGGACGCGCGGAGATTTGAAAAAGCGGACCAGTTGTCCATTCAAATTCCTAACAAATGGTGATCCGACGTGCCAGATACACAGAGCTGTGGAGGGATTCAGACGACCGGAATGGGTCGGGAACAAACACTTTTAGACATCTCAGACAATAAGCAGGGCCCTGCAACTACAAATAAGGTAAAAAAACTTTAGGATTGTCTGTAGGCGTTTCACAGTGTTTTTGAAGTTTAAATGGAATATACAATGCATATTTTACTATGTTAGGAAAGTTATATAAAACACGTGAACGTTGATCGCAAGGTAGACAGAGAGTCCTGCGTGACGAGACATAGAGCAGTTTAATGTGGACCTCAGGTAGTTTATTCCTGAGTGGCGTGGAAACGGTGCAGTTCGTGGGTGGCGAGGTGGAATTCCTGCACGACGAAACCTGGAAACTCGATATTTCAGATCGGGTCACCGTTTAAAACTGGGGTTAAATAGCAGACTAAGGCCAAAAGCTAAGTGCCAGCGGACTGCTATATGTTCAATTATTGGGAGAGAAAGCAAACGTCACCGAAATTGTGACGGGACCGGCTCTCGTTTCCCTTGTCTGTAAAAATTAATTTGAAAAGCAAACGTGTGATAAAGGGCTCGCTAAAACCTGGGTGTTTAAGCCCCATGGAATGGTCACATTCCTTATGAGTGTTGAAGCACCGTTCAAGGTTTGGTCTGCCTGTTGAAATAAACATCACATTATCAAGCTGGACAAACTGTACGGGGAATAAATCTGTGTGATTTTTACCTAAAAAACTTGTGTGAGCGATTGACAATGCACTCAGAAGAGTGAAGCTCATTTGTGGTCCACTGCTGCCATCTAGTGGCTGAAAGGGGGTAACACCCTTAGAGTTTACTCATTAAATTGCTGGTCGGTATTGAAGAAGGGAAGCATACTAGTGAACACATATTTAATTAAGTCAGATAAATAAAAGCGAAGTCAATATGGAACATCAGAAGAGTAAAGACAATTCTGAAATTCCAGGGAGTTACCGGCAGCAATGGGAACAGATTAAGAGATTGATTTTAAGTGGAATCAAACAGGGAGCTAAAGAAAAGGCTTGTATATTTAAATAAATAAGCTGTCTGTAGGTTGTCATTGTTGATTAGTAAAGACCTTGTTTTATGTTGGTAAATGTAATGGTACAAGAGCAAGCTATTCATCACAATTGTATTTTTAGGCTATGAATAAAACAAAAAGTAGTAGCCTAAGTGATAAGCAGAAGGGTTTTTGAACGCTTGTCAGTATATGACAGGGGTGCTTATGCCCGCTTCGGTTTTCAATGTGTGCCATCATGTTAAAACAGTGGATTGGTGGCATTTTCAGTTCATTGCTTGCTTCCACACGCCTTCCCCCTCCTTGTCTCTTTCACGACTTTAGTTAATGCATTAGAACGATTGTTAACTTGCCGTGTTTCTAGAAATCGAACTCACTGTTCCGGAACGGCCTTTCAAAATAAAAGCCAAAGGCCGCTGTTCGCCAGAGATGCCTTCACAATAAAACAGTAATTAGCTTAACAATATATTTAACTTATATTACGTCCTTAAATATTGATTTTAATTCATTACAGATCTAACCTGCTTGTAACACAACTTAGATAAACAATTTCAAAAAGAATAGAATAAGCAAGTGGTTAAAGGGGGTTTCCTGTCTGGCTCATTTGATTTAGAACTGAAGTAAGGAAGAATAGTGTTTTATGAGAACTGTCATTCCTCATGGTTTCTAAAGATAAAAAAGAGATTTTACAATGTGGTTTTACTACTTTTAATGGAGTAAAGAATCTGGGTAGACTACTGCCATTGATTTGTTTTAACATTCACATGTTTCAGCATTCCTGACCATATAGACACTCAGCCGTTTTATTTTGTAACCCGTTGGGAGAGAGATTTAAATTGAGTTTTTCTCAGTAGCTGCAATGTGATTACAGCAGCATTGGATAGTTCTGCACCACCTTTTGGGTTCTCTGAATCAGTGTGTTGGTGAAGAGTTGCTCACTGCGAACAGAAGAAGTGTGCAAAGAACGCATCTCTGCAACAGTGGTGTGAAGAGGTACTGCGGTTTTGGGGGATTTCTGCCGTACAGAGGACAATGTGTGTCGGCCAAGTGATTCCTTCCCTCATCTCAAAGCCAGGGAGAGTTTCCTTGGAGCCCACTGACCAGGGCCGGTCCTAGCTTTTTTGGGGACCCTGCCACTGACTACAGCTGCAGAGGACAACGTGTGTCTGCTGATTGTAGCACATTGATCTAGAGGTTCCTTCCCCCTCAGGACATCCCAGTGCAAGAGTTTCATTGATCATATTGACTACAGCTGCAGAGGACAACGCATCACTGACTGTGCTCATTATGACAAGATCTTGAGACATGCTTGTCTCAGATTGTTCTGGGGGAATGATGCAATGATTTTACAGCATAATTGTGCAAGAGTTTCCCGGTTGGTGGTGTAGAAACCTTAATGCTTAGTGTTTAGATAAGAGGCTGCTTGTTTATAGGATGGTCTGGAATGCTGAAAAGGTTAACGTTTAATATTCTTGGTTAGCAAATAAGACATCTGATTATTATGTCACACATAATAGTCTTGTTATAGAAACTAGCTATGGGTAAAACGTGTGGTTGTTATACCATTGTTATCATGAACAAAAGGTAAATAAGGAAATAGTATCTGCGTAAAGATGAATGGATTTCATATCCTAGAGAGGATTAGTTATTGTGAATACTCCACAAGGTATCTACTAATGTATTGTAAATAACTTGAATTGACTTGATAAATAAGTGAAGATAAGAAGATGTATTGACCATAAATTAGTCAATTGGTAAATAAAAAATAGCGGAAAAGAGGAGAACTATTAAAGTGAAGTGGAAAATCATTCTAAAACACACTGATAGGAAAGGGGGGGGGCATGAAGGAAGTATGCACTGGACTTTTTATTCGTGTGTGAATTTGGTAGTGTTTTAATTTGTTACAGTAGGGAGTAATTGTTGCATGTTCGGACACCCAGAGTTCCACGCACTGTTAAAGAAGGTAACATTGTTCTTTAAGTGCACCAGAATTGAAGATAAATTGATAGAATGAGTTATGGAATACATAGCAGAGCTTTACAGATCCTAGTAATGTTTTGAAACAAGATAGTGATGTACACAAGTTTCTGAAATAGATCTATTAGTCATTTTAATACTAATTAGGTGTAAATGAATTGCAGTAATAGTAGTAGTACAATAAGGAAGTGACATTTGTTGGCTAACACTTTTCAGGGAATTTGGGAAACCGCTGTTCCAATGAAAAGTTAGAGATATCTTGAACATTATAGTTGTAATTGTGAATTAATAAATGATGGCGCTCCATATATATACAGATTTTTATAGACGGAGGATGCTGGCCTGTGCTGGAACATCTCTGCAGGGCACGACACATGGCCAAAAACACTGAGACCAACTGACCTTTGACCCTGACCGACAGGGTAACTTGGGAAGGCACTCTCAATGACTGACTCTGAGGTGTACCTGACCAAACCTGACTTTACAACCTGACTGTGTGAGTGTGAGTGTGTGTATGTCTGCACCTGATCAGTGCAACTACATGATTTAAAACGATGACTAATCAAGCATGTTTTGGACCATCACATTATTTTTGTGTGATAATAATGTGTGAAATGAGAGGTTTCCTAACATTGCACAAAAGGGGAAACCGTATCTAATCTGCTTGATGATATTTCACTCCCACAGGAGGTGGCCGTTTGCAGAATGTGAAGCTCAAACTAAAACATGAAGATTCTGTTTCTTTTAGGACTGAAAGATGGAGAGAAACACTTACTGGAGTGTTTACTGTGGAAAATGATGGATGTACCTTTGGGAAAAATGTTTGGTATTGTCTTATAATCCATTATGACCTGAAGGTTTGCTTCCCATACAGGTTTTTGTTTACACATGAGATAATGTGTAAAAAAGGGGGAGTGTAAACTTCACAATGTACATTTTTCATTTAGGGACTGAAAGGAACCGGCTGCTCCAACTCCATTGTTCAATCTGACCATTGATTGACAGTTTTAGAATTGACCTGCTCCATATCTGGGGATAAGATACTGTTTTATGAATGTTGGCATGTCTCTAATATTGATTGAGTTCTAGCAGGTAACACAGATAAAGAATCAGTGGCCAAGGGGCTGCCAGAGAGATGTAAGTCCAGAATGGAATACTGAAGAAGCTGACCTGTGAGTAATGTTTCAACAGACAACATCATGTAACTAGCCTGGTAAAGAAGTAAAGGCCATAGACTTTATTGTTTAGGTCATTATGGGGATATACATTTCATCTAAGTTCATAATAGAAAGACATTTGATGACAGTTTGTTGGAATTCTGTATTCATTTTTTCAGCGGGATAAGCACTGACGGGTAAAAACAGTATCACCAGGAAGCCATTCACTTTGTTAGTATTGTGATTTTGGTTGTTTTTGAATCCATAACATTAGTGTGTTTCTTTACCAGAAACATTAGCAGTTCAAATCATATTTAGATTTTTAATGGGATCTCAGGGATTTCATTTCAAACACAGATGCTTGTCAGAAATTCAGAGCTATTGAAATATGTTATTTAGTTTACCTAAAGATGTTGGGGTTCTTATTTAGTTGGCACAGTCCAAGTATTAAGATTCTGAAGCTGCACAATTAATTTAGAAAACCTGTGCACAGACGTCTGTTGTTTTAAGACACCCCACCAACAGGCTCCAAGTGGCCACACACTGGTGGGTCAAACAGCCGAGGGCCCCAGAGCCCTGAGCGTAGGCTTGAGGGATTTGTATCAGATTTCTCCACACAGGTTGTTGACGCCAAAAGGGGGACCCGAGACGCAGGAGGCTGACTGTCAACCCCAGGCTCTCCGGCCCCGACCGAGTGACCCAGAGGACATCCCATGCCGTCCGCCTACAAGGAAAGGGGGACAACTGGTACCACTGGAGCCAGTGTGCGGTCGGGAAAACACCTGCGAGGAACCTAGACGACATCAGGACGGATCTGGCTCTCGTCATGGAGGTCGACTCGGATGCTGTCATCAGCGGATTGGAGGAGAAGGACCTCGAGGACATCCATCCAGCAGTCGTCCCAGGAGGCATCATCATCGGACCGGGAAAGGAGGATCGGGGAAGGAAGATCGGGAGGACATCTATTCAGCAGCGACTCGGAAGCCGCCATCAGCAAGCCGGAGGAGAAGGAAGACATCTCTCTAGCAGGCAGCCCAGAAGCCGCCGTCAGCGGATCAGAGGGGACAAAGACACGGCAAGCCGGGACGACACAGGGGACCCCACTCTCCGCTGAAACAGGAATGTGTGTTAAGTGCAACAAGACGGTGTATGGAGCCAGCCAGGCCTGCCAAGCTATGGGCAGCCTCTACCATGACAGCTGCTTCACCTGCAGCGCCTGTAGTCGAAGGCTGAGAGGGAAGGCGTTCTACTATGACGCAGGAAGGGTTTTCTGTGAAGAGGACTTTCTGTACTCTGGGTTCCAGCAGTCTGCAGACAAGTGCAACGCATGTGGACATCTGATCATGGACATGATCCTGCAGGCCCTGGGGAAGTCGTACCGCCCCGGTTGTATCCGCTGCGTCATCTGCAACGAGAGCCTGGACGGAGTGCCCTTCACTGTGGACACTGAGAATAAAATCTACTGTCTGAAAGACTACCACAGGGTCCTGGCGCCTAAATGTGCTGCGTGTAACCAGCCCATCCTGCCCTCAGAGGGGTCTGATGAAACCATTCGAGTTGTATCCATGGACAAAGACTATCATGTGGGTGTTGTTGTGTGCCGTGCATCCGCTCATTATGTGTCAGACTAATCCGTTCCACCATTGAGGGAAAAGCTGCTTCTCCCCCTCCTGACACTGTTGGCCTGTGTCTCGGAGGACGAGTATGGAGACTGTTTTGGTCTCTCTCTCATTCTGCCATAAGAAATTGCTATGAAGGGCTGTTTCCAAATGTTTAAAGGGCTCTAAATATAATGTTGAGAGATGAAAACAGTGGAGAGGAGTGACAATAGTTATGTTTCAAAATGCCTTGTGTAAGTTTATCTCTTGAAAAAGAGATAAAAAGGGGGAATTGTAAGGAAATATTTGTATGTATTCATGTTAGTAAACTATGAATAAGCTTAAAATGGGAAAGTGATTTGTGTAAAAACTCTGAGCTGGATTTGGGGCCTGTTAACATGTGGTTTTTGAGGACAAAGGAAGAAGGGGGAAGGTGAGGAGTTGACTTACAGTCAACTCAGATCTAGGAGATAATAAAGCTAAAGCCACTGTGATTGGGAAAATTAAGAAGTGAAGTGTTGGTGATATTTGGGCAGCCAATCACGGAGGTCTGGAAGGGAGGATCAGATAACTCCTCCCATTGTTAGCGATGTATTAAACACAGGAACCACGCTGTGTGCTCTCTCTCTTTCCTCTGGCTGGCTCACGTGAGTATCAGGTAAATGTGGGATCCCAAAGATAACTGTATTTAATTTGTACTGTATTTGATTGTATTGCATTGTCATATTACCATTAAAGTGGATTATTGTTAAACGGTTAATTGTAGGCTCTGGATTCCTTCCTGTAAGAATAACCAGCTTGTTTAGGGACGCGCGGAGATTTGAAAAAGCGGACCAGTTGTCCATTCAAATTCCTAACAACACATACTCATAGGCTGGACATTACTGTAAAGCTCAAATGACCAGAAGTCAAAAGCCCACGTAGGCTAAAAACGAAATATTTCACATTCGCTTGGTTTCATGTTGAAGGGCCATAATAGTGTTGTTCCTCGTTTCAAATGTTCACTGACTTTGATGGACTGTTTGTTGAGAAGTTCTGTTGGAAATGTTGAAAGCCCATTGACCCATGTCGATCCCTCATTCCAGGTGTACTTTGACGGACAGCTTTTTGAGAAGTACATTAGGAAATGAGGAACAATTGATTTACTAAAGTGAGACGAGCTTGCCAGGAGTCGAACCTGGAATCTTCTGATCCGTAGTGTTAGGAGATTTAGTGGACAACTCGTCCGCTTTCTTAAATCTCCTCGCGTCCCTACACAAGCCATTATCTTACAGGAAGGAAACCCAGAGCATACAAGTAACCGTTTAACAATAATCCACTTTAATGGTAATATACAATGCAATACAATCAAATACATTACCATACACAACCATATCGTATCATATGTGTAATGTCAGGAGTTTGGCCTACTCCTGGCTCCTGCCCACAGGCCGCCAGACCTCCAGTCCCAGCGACGCGAGAAGAGAGAGGCAGAACACAGCGGGGTTCCTGTCTATATACCTAGCGGACCCAAGGAGGAGTTATCTGCGCCTCCCTTCCAGACCAGTGATTGGCTGCCCAAATTATCATCAACACCCCACATCAGGGATGACTGTATGTTAACTCCTGACCTTCCCCCTCTTCCTTTGTCCTCAAAAAACCACATGTTAGCAGGCCCAAAACCAGCCCAGTTTTCTACACAAATCATTTTCAAGCTTCTTCACAGTTTGCATGAATACATACAAATATTTCCTTACAGTAGTCAGATGCGTTTTCCATTACGCCACTAACCCTTTGTTTTTTGCTTTCGTAGCAGCTTTTAAACTGTATAAAATGAACTAAAAATGCAGTAGGTAGGTTGAGGCAAAAACATAAAAGCTGACTGCAACTGCTGCCGTGACCCGGATTCGAACCGGGGTTGCTGTGGCCACAACGCAGAGGAGTACTAACCACTATACGATCACGGACACGTAGTTCTCCCAGTATTGCAAACATACCATTCTGAAGGAAAGTACACTTACAAAGGGGGCACCCAGATTTGAACTGGGGACCTCTTGATCTGTAGTCAAATGCTCTACCACTGAGCTATACCCCTATGAGTGACAGAGTTCAGACACATACTCATAGGCTGGGAATTACTGTAAAGCTCAAATGACCAGAAGTCAAAAGCCCACGTAGGCTAAAAACGAAATATTTCACATTCGCTTGGTTTTTTGTTGAAGGGCCATAATAGTGTTGTTCCTCGTTTCAAATGTTCATTGACTTTGATGGACTGTTTGTTGAGAAGTACTGTTGGAAATGTTGAAAGCCCATTGACCCATCATCATGTCAATCCCTCATTCCAGGTGTACTTTGACGGACAGCTTTTTGTGAAGTACATTAGGAAATGAGGAACAATTGATTTACTAAAGTGAGACGAGCTAGCCAGGAGTCGAACCTGGAATCTTCTGATCCGTAGTCAGACGTGAGTAGTGGTACAAATGCCATGTCCATCTCATTAGTATGCAGAAAAAGTGACAGGTCGCCCCGCCCCTTTTTGGCCGGAAGTCCCGCCTTATTTGACCGGAAGTCCCGCCTTTTATTTTGAAAACCGGAAGTCCCGCCTCATTATACCGGAAGTCCCGCCTCGTTCGACCGGATGTCCCGCCCCCACTTCCGGCGGATGTCCCGCCCCCGCTTCCGGTTTACACAATTAAATTAAAATTAATTAAAAAAATGAGAAAAATAAAATGCCGTTGTTTTCAATCAATTAATATGCCTAGGATATATATCCCGCCTCCTAACCACTTCCTGTGTGGTTAATACTGTATATAGTATCGAATGTAACTTACAAATACTTGCAAATAACATGAAATTAATCAAAAGTAAAGCATCTAAAAACATATATTTAAACCTCTCTGTTTTTGCGAACAGGACATGACATGACATGAGGGGAGAAAACATATGGTGGGAGGAGGGGGAACACACACACACACACACACACTTTCCCCAGCCCCTCACCCCTCTCGCTTTAGGGCTGTCTAGATAAAAAGCCAGCGTCACTCATTTTTCAAGTCGAGAGAAAATGGCCAAGAGACGTCTTGATATGAATTTAATCAGCGAGACACCGGTGACAACTTACAGCCATCCGTTGGGTGCTCCAAATCAAAGTAAAGCATATAAAAAACAGATATTTTAAAAAGTCAGCCTTTTTGCTACAGGATAGGGGAGGGGAAAACCCCAAACCCCCTATGGAGAAGCCATAAACCCCCTATGGAGACAAACATGTTGTAAACAGAGGGAGGTAGGTAATATACTTAAATATATAGAAAGTCAGAGAATATTTATCAGAGGATAACGCATATGCATTTTGTACAAGTCGACACGGGTGCATTTTGTAAGAAAACAGAGTTTTCGTACTCAGACCGCTGCAACAATTTCAAGCAGATCTCTGCGATATGCAGTCGCTGTCCGAATATAATGATGGCTTTAATTATTTATTAACAGTTGTAGATGTGTTTTCGAAAAAAGCCTGTGCTCAAACATTAAAAAGAAAAAGAAGGGTAAGGTTACCAAAGCTTTTGATACAGTTTTAACACACACAGCGAGATCCCTAAAAAGTCACAAACAGAAGCGGGGAAAGAATTCTTTAATAAAGTTTTTCAAAACTTGTTGAAGAAAAGCGGTATACAACATTATATAACCGCCAGTGACATAAAGGCATGTATGGTAGAAAGATTTAACCGTACGCTGAAAACTAAAATGTGGAGGCATTTTACAGCTAAAAAACACTCCTAGACCTAAAAAAAATTTGCCCCGCCATAAAAAACCAATATAACGCTAATTTGTTAAACAGGAATAACCCTATTGGCTGTTTTTAGAGTCATTTACATATTGCCTAGCCTATATAAGTAAATCCCGAACATCTAAACAGCCTCTCTCCACTTTTCCTCCATCAGACAAAGATATCTGGTAAGTACTTTTATTTTTAATGTTATAATATTATGTAGTTAGTTAATGCTGCTTGATGTGTGTTAAAGAACCTCTATGCAACTGTTGGTTTTTCTATTATATAACAACCGTAGATTGCAATTTTTTAAGAAGCTTTTAATGAAGTATCCTTCTAAATACAAAATACATGATGAAGCCCTCAAGTAAAATGAAGGATAGATTGATGTGAAAGTATCCAGAATAACGTTTTTTTTAACATACGTGCTCTAACAGGTGCTGTGGCCATCCTACAGCTGAAATGGTCTCAGCTCGGATCTCTGCATCAAGTCAGGCTTGACAACCTCAACAAAGACTGTGATTGAGAATTAAAAACTACCAGGTAAAAAATAAAATGCTTTCTATGTTTGCTTTTTACAATATGATAACTAAATGATTTTTCTTGTTAAATGTATAAGTCTGGGTATTACAAAAACATACTCATACCTTCTTCTTTTTATTTCTCTATATTTTTTCTCTATAGACCATTCCTGCCCCGTTATCAAAGGACAGCCGCTGTTTTTGTTAAGGTCTGTTTTTTAAGGCTACACCATCTGGTTATAACTGTTATTGATGTATCAGCCTGGTATGGTGACTTTACGTCCATAAAATGTAGAAGCAAAGTGAAATGTTTCTTCAGCGATGCCCCATCTATTTCTGATTTGTTTTTTTTTGTTTTTTTGTGGGGGTGATTTCCTAAAAAAGATCAAGCATGGATGATTTAAAAGATGTAGAAAGATCTTTTATCGAGGGTTTACCGGACACAGCTGATTTATACAATGATGAGGGCTTTGTGTATGAAGACATATAATTTCCGCAGTGTTCAAACAGCAACAGTGAACTAAATCACGCTATAACAGATGTAGGCGAGGCTGTGTCCTTGACAGAAACAAATCCATATACAGATGTAGAAAGGTCTTTTATCGAAGGTTTACCTGATATAACGGAAATATGTAGCGATGATGATGAATTCAGATATGGGGACCTGTCATTTACACTGTATTCAGACAGCAACAGTGAGCTAAATCACGCCTTAACAAATGTAAGCGAGGCTGTGTCCTCGACAGAAACAAATCCTTATATAGATATAGAAAAATCTTTTATCGAAGGTTTACCGGATACACTTGAAATATGTAGCGATGATGATGAATTCAGATATGGGGACATGTCATTTCCGCCGTGTTCAGGCAACAACAGTGAGTTGTATGACGGGGGGTCAGCTGTAAACGATAGGCCATGTGAGTTAAATGCCGAAGGCTCAGCTGTAAACGAGCCCCCAGCCTTGTCAGAAACAAATTCAAGCAGTCCAACAAAAACATTAGACGCTGTCTTGGATTGGGTGATAGACTGCTACGAGGACCGGGGGGTTTTAGATCAGCCTCTAGATAATAACCCCAGTCCGAGTGGACAAAATAACAAAGCTTCAGCCGACGCCAGCCTACCCGTTTCCAGCATGCAATATGACGGGTGTGTTAATGACAGCTCGAATGACCCAGAATCACCCGTTTGCTCCATGCAGAGTAGCGGACATGTTGATCAGAATGACACGCCGAATGCTTATGAATCACAAGGCCCCTTGTCACAGCATGGAGGAGGAGGCAATGCTTCTGAATCACAAGGCCCCTTGTCACAGCATGGAGGAGGAGGAGGCAATGCTTCTGAATCACAAGGCCCCTTGTCACAGCATGGAGGAGGAGGAGGCAATGCTTCTGAATCACAAGGCCCCCTGTCACAGCATGGAGGAGGAGGCAATGCTTCTGAATCACAAGGCCCCTTGTCACAGCATGGAGGAGGCGCTAACAGAGATGCCGAGCCAAGTGTTTTCTCTCGACCTGTATTCAATAACACAGAAATGAGACAATCTCTAGTCCTACCGCCTATTAGGGCTGAAGCAGACTTTGGAGTCTATTTTGAGGGTCTGATGAACAATGTGCATAGCATGCTTGCATATGCTTTTGCACGGGCAGAGAGAGAAGATATTGTGCAGGTTGAACTACATGGTGAACAACTATGGGGTAACGTGTCAGCGATTTTAAATGGTCCCGATGACAATCTGAGTGATTTTGAGGAGGGGTTATTCAACGCCATGCAATCGAATATGGTTTTAATGGCTGAAAGCAACATGGAGATAGTGATTCAAACTGTCCAGTCTCCCCACGGAGGGGTTCACGGTAAACGGATGATTAGTAAAATGTTAGACAATGAGATTGTTAAAAAGAAGAGGCGTTTTCTTTACGTTGTTCAGAACTCATCCAACCAGCTGTGTTTCGCTATTAATTTAGCAATGTTGTTACACGACAACCTCAACGATTATGAAGGGATTGAGCGGGGTAAAGAGATTCAAAAGAGGGCGGGTTTGACAGATCATACAGCTGTGACATTCAGCGATATTGGTAAATTCGAAGACATTTTAAAATGCAAGATAGTGGTATTTTACCGAAGCAATGATGATGATCGTACCCTCTGTAAATTCCAGACAGACACCCCCAAAAGAGATAAAACTGTGTTTTTATTCCTCTTTCAGAACCACTACTATGGTGTCAAGAACTTGAAGGGGTTTTTAGGTTCTTCATACGTCTGTGAACATTGTTATACAGGCTACAGCTCTCAATGGAGTCATTCCTGTACTGGTCATTGCTATGTCTGCCTAGACCCCTCATGCACTCTGGATGAGTTTAAACCCATCTTTTGTAAAGACTGCAACAAAACATGCCGTACAGTCGGCTGTCATTCTCGACATAAAGAACAGAAACAGAGGTCAACAAACATTGCCAGCAACTGTGATTTACACAAAAAGTGTGTAAATTGTCGACTCTCTTACTACACCCCCAAGAGTACAGCAGATAAAACACACAAGTGTATGACGAAAACATGTAAAACATGCAGGGAAAAATTACCATCTGTTTCTAAGATCGGGTGTGAAGCACATTTGTGTTACATAGGAGTGCTGCCTAAAGAGACAGAATACAATGACGACATTGTGTTTTATGATTTTGAAACAATGGCTGGGGCAGATGGGGTACATGTACCTTTCCTGGTGTGTACAAAAACCTTGGGGGGTGAAATTTGGGTCGGAGAGGGAATCAACTGTGCACAGCAGTTTCTGACACACTTTAGGCGCACACAATTCAAGAATGCAACATTCATCGCTCACAATGCTAAGGGTTTTGACAGCTATTTCATTATCAACACAATGATTGCACAGGGGTTAAAACCCCCGTTAATAATGCAGGGAAGTAAAGTGATCTCTTTTACTGACAAAGATTTCGGGCAAAAGTACATAGACTCAATGTCTTATCTGTCTATGCGTTTAGCAGACATGCCAAAAGCTTTGGGATTTGGAGATAAAATCAAGGGATACTTCCCTCACGGTTTCAGCTCCAAGGCTAACCTGAGTTATATAGGCCCTTATCCGCCCGCACACTGTTATGGGGTTGAACGCATGACAACTGGTGAAAAGAGTGACTTTTTCACGTGGTATGAGACGGTACGCCAGGGTACTTTTGACTTCCGAGAGCAGGCATTGCTTTACTGCAAAAACGATGTGGACATTCTTGCCCAGGGGGCCACATTATTTCGGAAAGGTTTTCTCGGGGAGACAGGAGTTGATCCTTTTAGTCGCTCAACTATAGCTTCTGCCTGTATGAAAGTTTTTACCACAAACTTTCTATCGCCTAAAACCTTAGCAATTCCCCCACCCGACGACTACCGCCATGAAAACAAGACGTACTCAGATGCAGGTGTTCAGTGGTTGGAGTGGGTAGCTCAGACTGAAGGTGTTTTTATTCAGCATGCGTTGAATGAAGGAGAGAAACGAGTGGGACGTTTCGTCGTAGATGGGTTTGCCGAAGTTAGCGGGGAAAAGATTGTCTGGGAATTTCTTGGTTGTTTCTATCACGGATGTCCCTCTTGTTATAAGGGGCATGAGAGAAATCCATTGTTAGGTGACACATTTGAGCATCTCCATGCTGTTAGTGAGGCAAAACTGCATGAGCTACAGTCTGTTCACAAGGCTAAAGTGAACGTTATGCGTGAGCATACATGGGTTGAGATGAAAAAATCCAATCAAGATTTGAAGGCTTTCCTCAGGGTATACAAGGCACCAGAACCGCTGACCCCTCGCGATGCTTTATACGGGGGGAGGACATGCGCAGTAAAGTTGAGGCACACAGCAGCTGCAGATGAATTGGTTCATTATTGTGATTTCACCTCACTCTACCCTTTTGTAAACTGCACAGGTCTATATCCACTTGGACACCCTCAGATCATATTCCGAGATTTCAAAGAACCTCGCAGTTATTTCGGGTTAATCAAAGCCACAGTAGAACCTCCTAGGGGTCTATACTTTCCTGTCCTGCCCCACCGAACTGCAGCTGGAAAACTTGTGTTCACTCTATGCCGCACATGCGCTGAGCTTAACAACCAACAGGGGTGACCCCTGAATTCACCAAAGCCCTGGACATGGGGTACAAGATGACTGAGATCACAGAGGTGTGGCATTTTGAGAAGAAAAGTGACAGCATTTTTGTAGACTATATACACACATTTATGAAGGGTAAACAAGAAGCGTCAGGTTACCCCTCAGAGGCCTCAGATGATGAGAGTAGACAAAAGTATGTGGCAGACTATCATGCTAAGCAGGGCATCTTGCTGGATGCAGATAAAATCAAATCAAACCCTGCCAAAAGACAAGTGGCAAAGCTATGTCTCAACAGTTTCTGGGGTAAATTTGGCCAGAGAAACAACCTGACTCAGACTAAGATTGTGACCAAAACCGAAGAATTTCTCAACCTCTTGTTTTCAGCTAAACATAAGGTTAAGTATTTCTCATTCCTCAACCACCGGACGGCTCTTGTTCAATGGTGTTACGGTGACAATTGTTACTCTACTCCCAACAAAGTGGATAACATATTCATCGCCGCCTTTACCACAGCATATGCCAGGTTGAAACTGTACAGTGAATTGGAGAAATTACAGCACAGAGTATTCTATTACGACACAGATAGCATAATCTATGTCACCAGACAAGGAGAGAGTCCCCTACCGATGGGGGTCTATCTGGGAGACCTGACAGACGAGCTGGGGGGTGATACGATTAAAGAGTTTGTTTCAGCAGGCCCTAAAAGCTATGCTTATCAGACCAAAAACCAAAAAAAAAGTTGCGATGCGCGTGAAAGGCATCACACAAACGCACGAATGTTGTGAACGAGTGAACTTTGACAGTCTGGCCGACTTGGTGGAGGGCTACGTTCAAAACCCTGAGAGGGGGAGGGTAATTGAGGTCCCGCAACACAGCATTGTAAGGAATAAAGAGAGTTTCGCCTTGAGAAATGTGTCATTCAACAAAAAGTTTCGAGTTGTGTTTGACAAGAGACGTTTATTAGCCGGGGGAAATACTTTGCCTTTTGGGTATTGAGAAAATAATTGAAAAGAGACAACATGTTTTCACCAAGTCAAATTGATTTTGACCCCCGACTGCGTGTTCCTTTTTCCTGTCTAGTAGTGTGCCCTAGTGGGTGTGGAAAAACTTTTTTTGTCAAGAATGTATTACAAAATTGTATTTATATGATGGATGTCCAGCCTCAAAATATTGTGTGGATTTATACTTCTTTTCAGCCAATGTATGCTGAAATTATGGAAAATAATAAAAATATAAAGTTTGTCAAGGGTCTGCCTGAATCATTTGAAGATGAATCGTTGTTTCCGCCTGATCAGAGTCATTTGATTATATTAGATGATGTTATATTTCAGGCCTCTGAGCATCCTGAAGTAGTCAGACTTTTCACCCAATACCGTCATCATAGAAATATGAGTGTTATGATGCTTACCCAAAATGTTTTTCACCAAGGAAAAAACAGTCATACCATTAGTTTAAATACTACGTACATGGTCTTGTTTAAAAACCCCAGAGACAGATTACAAATGAATATACTTGCTCAACAAATACATCCTGGTAATAAATCATTTTTCCTACAAAGTTTTGAAGACGCCACCAAAGAACCTCACGGCTACTTAATCGTAGACATGACCCCCACCTGTCCAGACATCTACAGGCTTAGATCGGGAGCACTACCTAATCAATGGTTAGTTGTTTATGTACCAAAAACTTGAAGACTTGAAAAACAGTATGTCGGCCCGTTTAAAAAGAAACATGCCTCTGCTGAAGGCCTTATGTCAAGCCCCGCCTTCAAAGCGCAAGGATATTCTCAAGAACTGCTCCACGGATTTTCTTCAATCATTCTGTGAACTGTCTCTAAATCTTTTAAAAGGTAATATCCCCCTGTCTGGCATTCAGTATAAGAAGCTCAAGAAGCAAAAGAAAATTTTCAAACTCTTGGCCAATAAATCAAAAATATAGAGCCAATGCCTCGCCCGTACATCACCGGGGCTCCATAAAAACCCGGCAGGGATCCCCCCGCTTGATTTTCATAATAACTCACAAAACGCTGGGGGTCGTGATCAATCATCGTTTTGTAAAAGATTGTCCTGCTTTTGACGGTCGGAAATGAAGTTTCACTACACTCTTTCCGTAGGTGAAATTTACTGGTTTGTTCTGATCTCTGAAGAACCAGCACCTTACCGTGGTAGAGAGGTTTGTGTGCCCTGATGAACCTGGGGGCTGTGTTGTCTGGAACCTTGTGTTCCTGGTAGGGTCTCCCATGGCAAATTGGTCTCAGGCAAGGGGCCAGACTAAGATTGGTTCAAAAGACCTCATGAAAGACGACACAGGAAGTGAGGATACCCGGCCCGGAGGAAGCCCGGGGTCCCCTTCTGGACCCAGGCCCAGAAGGAGGACTCGTCGGCGAGCGTCTGGTGGCCGGGCTTGCCACGGAGCCCGGCCGGGCCCAGCCCGAAAAGGCAACATGGGCAACACCTCCGCTTCTCCGTCCCGCGGGCCCACCACCTACGGGAAACATCGATGGGGTCGGGTGCGCTGCCAGAAGGGTGGCAGTGAAAGCGGAGGGTCTCGACGGACCAGACCCGGGCGGCAGAAGCTGGCTTTGGGGACGTGGAACGTCACCTCTCTGGGGGGGAAGGAGCCGGAGCTTGTGCGGGAGGTGGAGCGGTACCAGTTGGATCTGGTTGGGCTCACCTCTACGCACAGCGTCGGCTCTGGAACCTTACTTCTGGATAGGGGTTGGACTCTATTCTTCTCCGGAGTTGCTCAGGGTGTGAGGCGCCGGGCGGGTGTGGGGATACTCACAAGTCCCCGGTTAGGTGCTTCGTTGTTGGAGTTTACCCCAGTGGACGAGAGGGTCGCCTCCCTACGCCTGCGGGTTATGGGGGGGAAAACTCTGACTGTTGTGTGTGCTTATGCACCCAACAGCAGTTCAGAGTATTCGGCCTTCTTGGAGACCCTGGAAAGAGTCCTGTATGGGGCTCCTGAAGGGGACTCCTTAGTCTTGCTGGGAGACTTCAACGCACATGTGGGCAATGATGGAGACACTTGGAGGGGCGTGATTGGGAGGAACGGCCCCCCTGATCTGAACCGGAGTGGTGGTTTGTTACTGGACTTCTGTGCTAGTCATGGATTGGCCATAACAAACACCATGTTCGAACATAAGGATGCTCATAAGTGTACGTGGTACCAGAGCACCCTAGGCAGAAGGTCCATGATCGATTTCGTTATCGTATCATCGGACCTGAGGCCGTATGTTTTGGACACTCGGGTAAAGAGAGGGGCGGAGTTGTCAACTGATCACCATCTGGTGGTGAGTTGGGTCAAGTGGCGGGGGAAGCCTCTGGATAGACCTGGTAAGCCCAAACGTGTAGTTCGGGTGAACTGGGAACGTCTGGAGGAGGCCCAAGTTCAGGAGGCCTTCAACTCGCACCTCCGGCGGAGCTTTTCGGGCATTCCTGTGGAGGTTGGGGACATTGAACCAGAGTGGTCGGTGTTCAAAGCCTCTATTGCCGAAGCCGCGGTGGGGAGCTGTGGTCTCAAGGTCCTAGGTGCCTCAAGGGGCGGTAACCCTCGAACCTCCTGGTGGACACCGGTGGTCAGGGAAGCCGTCCGACTGAAGAAGGAGGCCTTCAGGGATTTGTTATCCCGGGGGACTCCCGAGGCAGTTGCAAGGTACCAACAGGCCCGAAGGGCAGCAGCCTCATCCGTGGCCGAGGCAAAGCAGCGGGTGTGGGAGAAGTTCGGAGAAGACATGGAGAAGGACTTTCGGGCGGCACCAAAGTTGTTCTGGAAAACTGTCCGACACCTCAGGAGGGGGAAGCAGGGAACCATCCAAGCTGTGTACAGTAAGGATGGGACGTTGTTGACCTCAACTGATGGAGTGTTGGGGCGTTGGAAGGAACACTTTGAGGAACTCCTGAACCCGACAACTCCGCCCTCTATGTTAGAGGCAGAGCTGGAGTATGACCGGGGATCAACACCAATCTCCCGGTGGGAGGTCACTGAGGTCGTTAAACAACTCCACAGTGGCAAAGCCCCGGGGGTGGATGAGATCCGCCCGGAAATGCTGAAGGCTCTGGGTGTTGAGGGACTGTCATGGTTGACACGTCT
Source organism: Pseudochaenichthys georgianus (assembly GCF_902827115.2). Taxonomy (NCBI): domain Eukaryota; kingdom Metazoa; phylum Chordata; class Actinopteri; order Perciformes; family Channichthyidae; genus Pseudochaenichthys; species Pseudochaenichthys georgianus. The sequence continues at coordinate 35,013 of NW_027263347.1, forward strand.
CATCAACGTTGCGTGGAAGTCGGAAACAGTACCGAAGGAGTGGCAGACCGGGGTGGTGGTCCCCCTTTTCAAAAAGGGGGATCAGAGGGTGTGTGCCAATTACAGAGGCATCACACTACTCAGCCTCCCCGGGAAAGTTTACTCCAAGGTACTTGAAAGGAGGGTCAGGCCGATTGTCGAACCTCAGATTGAGGAGGAACAATGCGGATTCCGTCCTGGTCGTGGAACGACGGATCAGCTTTTTACTCTCGCAAGGATCCTGGAGGGGGCCTGGGAGTACGCTTATCCGGTCTACATGTGTTTTGTAGACTTGGAGAAGGCGTATGACCGGGTTCCCAGGGAGTTACTGTGGGAGGTGCTGCGGGAGTATGGGGTGAGGGGGTCTCTACTCAGGGCCATCCAATCTCTGTACTCCCAAAGCGAGAGCTGTGTCCGGGTCCTCGGCAGTAAGTCGGACCCATTTCCGGTGAGGGTTGGCCTCCGCCAGGGCTGCGCTTTGTCACCAATCCTGTTTGTAATATACATGGATCGGATTTCGAGGCGTAGTCGTGGGGGGGGGGGGTCTGCAGTTCGGTGGACTAAGGATTGCACCACTGCTTTTTGCAGATGATGTGGTTCTGATGGCTTCATCGGTCTGCGACCTTCAGCACTCACTGGATCGGTTCGCAACCGAGTGTGAAGCGGCTGGGATGAGGATCAGCACCTCCAAATCTGAGGCCATGGTTCTCAGCAGGAAACCGATGGACTGTTCACTCCAAGTAGGGAATGAGTCCTTTCCCCAAGTGAAGGAGTTCAAGTATCTCGGGGTCTTGTTCTCGAGTGAGGGATCAATGGAGCGTGAGATGGGCCGGAGAATCGGAGCAGCGGGAGCGGTATTGCAGTCGCTTTACCGCACCGTTGTGACGAAAAGGGAGCTGAGCCGGAAGGCAAAGCTTTCTGTCTACCGGGCCATTTTCGTTCCTACCCTCACCTATGGTCATGAAGGATGGGTCATGACCGAAAGAACGAGATCGCGGATACAAGCGGCCGAGATGGGTTTCCTCCGCCGGGTGGCTGGTGTCTCCCTTAGAGATAAGGTGAGAAGTTCGGTCATCAGGGAGGGACTCGGAGTTGAGCCGCTCCTCCTTCGCGTCGAAAGAAGCCAGTTGAGGTGGTTCGGGCACCTAGTTAGGATGCCACCTGGGCGCCTCCCTAGGGAGGTGTTCCAGGCACGTCCAGCTGGGAAGAGACCAAGGGGTAGACCTAGGACCAGGTGGAGGGATTATATCTCTTCGCTGGCCTGGGAGCGCCTTGGGATCCCCCAGTCAGAGCTGGTTGATGTCGCCAGGGAAAAGAAAGTTTGGGGCTCTCTGCTGGAACTGCTACCCCCGCGACCCGACCACGGATAAGCGGGAGAAGATGGATGGATGGATGGATGGATGTTCTGATCGTTTTTTATTTCTATCTGTATATTCTCGATGTGCGTTTTGGTTACCGGTAAGTAATACGCAGGATTAAAATACTGAGTTACGGTATCGCCGAATGATCCTCTTATATCTACGGTTCTCAATAGAGGAGCAAAAGCGTCGCCAACCCTCTGATGACTGACCACATTGGTATAACAGTATAGATGTGTTGAGCCAGCATTTATATCCGTGGGGTAGGCTGCTGATTTATCATCAAATTTGAGCCACTGGTCTGATTGTATTCCAAGCATGTAAGCGAGGGGTTCCTCCATGAGTTGAGTTATGCTACTATAGTAACCAGCTCTAAACATATGAAGCCTTAACTTGCTATTCGGGGACATATCGGGGGGTTTTGATTTCTTAAACCACTCAAACCATGCTGCTTCCTTAGGTAAGTTATACCAGGTGTGTGGGTATGATATTTCTGTCAGGGCGACCTGCCACGAACCATCCAAGTGTAAAGGTTGTGCCAGGTTCACTTGATAACTAGAGCTTGTATTGTTTTGAAATACCTCTATGCTGGCATTGGACGGCAGCGTAATGTAGAACCCTTCATTTATCTCCATGGCTGTACTGAAGGACTGAGCGCTGATTCCGTATGCTTTTATACATCTTTGATTTCGCCTGCATCAACCCAGCTGTTGAACCTTTCGGGCCAATTATGCCAAGATACAAACATTTGTTTTTTCCCTCTCACCACACGCCTTTTTAGAATTTTCTCGACTTGAAAAGCCTTGTCATTGGTTATCTTCACTTTTTGTAACTCTTTCTCATAAAAAGTCCCATTGATCTCTTCTCCATCATAATCTTTGAGCTTGTAAACAGGTGGCTGCCGAGGTAAGCCTTCAGACACCGTAAATAGTTCGTCAGTATAACTCTGCTCATATTTTTTATCAAATACCCCTCTCAATTTGGATATCCTTACAAGTTCGCCCTCCTTAAAGTTCATTTTGACAGCAGCTTTTTTACGTTGGCTAGAGGGGTTATACAGGTTCCGAAACACTTGAGCCGCATTTTCCTTTGTCACCTGCATTGGTGTCATTTTAATACTCCGGTGATAACTATTATTGTAACTTTCAATTAGTTTGGGTAAGATGTCTATATATCTATGAGTGTTTTTAGCTGTAAAATACCTCCACATTTTAGTTTTCAGCGTACGGTTAAATCTTTCTATCACACAGGCCTTCATGTCACTGGCTGTTGTATAATGTGCAATACCTCTTTTCTTCAACAAGTTTTGAAAAACTTTATTAAAGAATTCTTTCCCCGCGTCTGTTTGTAACTTTTTAGGGATCTCGCTGTGTGTTAAAACTGTATCAAAAGCTTTGGCTACCTCAATACCCGTCTTTTTCTTTAATGCTTGAGCATAGGCTTTTTTCGAAAACACATCTACGACTGTTAATAAATAATTAAAGCCATCATTATATTCGGACAGCGACTGCATATCGCAGAGATCTGCTTGAAATTGTTGCAGCGGTCTGAGTACGAAAACTCTGTTTCTTACAAAATGCACCCGTGCCGGCTTGTGCAATGTATATGCGTCCTGCTCAGATAAATATTCTCTGACTTTCTCTACATTTATTTGTTTACCCATTTCATTCTGTACAGCTCTATGGAGTTTATCCACACCTCCTAAACTCCCGGGATTAGATGGATTGTAATACAGCCTATGCATAACACGTTTCTCAGACATGTTTCCTGTTACAGCCCCGATGAGGTAATGAGTACAACAGTTTTTCTTACAATGCATTTTATTGATATGTCACACCCATGTATAGAAAAACATGTTACAAAAGAAGTAAAATATAAAAACAGATCAAAAATAAAACATACTTTAACGAAAAAGTATCAAAAATAAAATAAAAACTCTTCCTAATGCTGCCAGAAGGCCCAAGCTGCTCTTGTAATCTTCATTTGGGTTTCGTCGTTCTCTACCAGCTGTTCGTATAGTTTCTCGATTTTAGCCTCAAAGAGTCTGGTGTTTCTGAGCTTGTGCAGAATCGCCTCGGTAGCTCCAAAGACTCTCCTCTCCGACACATGAAGGTGGTTCTGGTGCAGAGCGTCCCGAATGGCTGGAATGAAACGAACGGTCCACAGTCTCTTTACCACTTCATCATAGTGTCGATCCAAATAGTATTCATCGGTAGGGAATAAACACTCGTGCTGCCTCTGACTGGGGTGATCGACTTGACATCCGTTACATGTTTCCTTTCTGTAAAGGTACACGACTCTATCCAACAGATGAACTACAACCGCTTTTACCGTGTTCAGGAATACCGATGTCCTAATACGTTCTGTAGCACCACCCTTGGGAGCACAAGTAGAGCATGGCATATCAATGCCCACTGTTGTTGATTCCTCTGGAGACTCGGATGGAGGTTGAGGCATATCCAGCCACCCCGTGATATCAATGTCAGCCATAGCGCTGTCCAGATCTGGTGTCCAAAATGTTGGTGAGGATGGCGGTCCTGTAGGCGTTTGATCCAGGCTGCAGATCGTGGTTTTTCTCAGATCCATGGTTGCTGCTCTCTAAAAATGTCCTTGCGAGGTCCTTACTTTTTAAATGATCTGCTGAGGTGGGTGGGACTTGTTATGTTGACTGGGGGGCGGAGTCCTCTGCAAACGTGAGGGTCTTTTTCACCAGTATAATGTCCATCGATGTCTGACTTTGTTTAAAAAGTTCTTTAAGCTTTGTAGCTTTTCCTTCAATCATTTCCATCCATGCAGTCAGAGGCACCCTCAAGGACGTTTGAAATACCCCGCAGGTAGAATTAAAATACTCCAAAACAAAATCATCAGAGGAGTCCTTACCCAACGTCACCAAACGGCTTGAGCGGTAATACCAATACCAGAGGGTCCGCTTTTAGTTTCCCAGACGGTGCTTGTCAGGACTCTTCTCCCTTCTGGCTGTGTGGGAATATCTCCTTCTTCTTCCTCCACATTGAGGGGTAAGGATGCTAACTCTTCTTTAATCTCGCATGCTGTTTGTGTTTCTTTGCTTTTCTTTGCAAATATCTTGTACACCTCTGGTTCCACGATGGTTTCTTGATGCACTACTTCTTCCGATACAATGGTTGCGTGTAGATCTCGGGAAGACACCAGAGTTAACACAGCCCAATCTGTTGAAGTCAGTGTCGCTTTAACACTACGGGGTCCATACGTTTCTCCATTCTTCAGATTGTAGAAATGCAGTTCATTAGCCATATAGCTGAATATATAACCCCAAACATCGCCATTTTTTAGAATCCATTCTTCGTGAAGTTCTTCGGCTGTAGGCGTCTGAACCCGGCATACAAACTGCATTCGTTTCTTGATTGGAGCACACAACGGATGGCTGTAAGTTGTCACCGGTGTCTCGCTGATTAAATTCATATCAAGACGTCTCTTGGCCATTTTCTCTCGACTTGAAAAATGAGTGACGCTGGCTTTTTATCTAGACAGCCCTAAAGCGAGAGGGGTGAGGGGCGGGGAAAGTGCGTGTGTGTGTGTGTGTGTGTGTGTGTGTTCCCCCTCCTCCCACCATATGTTTTCTCCCCTCATGTCATGTCATGTCCTGTTCGCAAAAACAGAGAGGTTTAAATATATGTTTTTAGATGCTTTACTTTTGATTAATGTCATGTTATTTGCAAGTATTTGTAAGTTACATTCGATACTATATACATATCCTAGGCATATTAATTGATTGAAAACAACGGCATTTTATTTTTCTCATTTTTTAAATTTGTATTTTATTTTTATTTTGTAAACCGGAAGCGGGGGCGGGACATCCGCCGGAAGTGGGGGCGGGACATCCGGTCGAACGAGGCGGGACTTCCGGTATAATGAGGTGGGACTTCCGGTTTTCAAAATAAAAATAAAAAGGCGGGACTTCCGGCCAAAAAGGGGCGGGGCGACCTGTCACTTTTTCTGCATACTAATGAGATGGACATGGCATTTGTACCACTACTGACGCGTTATCCATTGCATTATTCCATAGTTCTCACAGTATTGCAAACATACCATTCTGAAGGAAAGTACACTTACAAAGGGGGCACCCAGATTTGAACTGGCATTTTAAAGGCAAGAACACTTACAACGGGGTTACCCAGATTTGAACTGGGGACGTCTTGATCTGCAGTCTAATGCTCTACCACTGAGGTATAGCCCGTATGACTTAAATAGTCCAGACACATACTCATAGGCTGGGAATTACTGTAAAGCTCAAATGACCAGAAGTCAAAAGCCCACGTAGGCTAAAAACGAAATATTTCACATTTGCTTGGTTTTATGTTGAAGGGCCATAATAGTGTTTTTCCTCGTTTCAAATGTTCATTGACTTTGATGGACTGTTTGTTGAGAAGTACTGTTGGAAATGTTGAAAGCCCATTGACCCATCATCATGTCAATCCCTCATTCGGGGTGTACTTTGACCGACAGCTTTTTGTGAAGTACATTAGGAAATGAGGAACAATTGATTTCCTAAAGGGAGACGAGCTAGCCAGGAGTCGAACCTGGAATCTTCTGATCCGTAGTCAGACGCGTTATCCATTGCGCCACTAACCCTTTTTTTTTTGCTTTCGTAGCAGCTTTTAAACTGTAGAAAATGAACTAAAAATGCAGTAGGTAGGTTGAAGCAAAAACATAAAAGCAGACTGCAACTGCTGCCGTGACCCGGATTCGAACCGGGGTTGCTGCGGCCACAACGCAGAGTACTAACCACTATACGATCACGGCCGCTGTAGTTCTCACAGTATTGCAAACATACCATTCTGAAGGAAAGTACACTTACAAAGGGGGCACCCAGATTTGAACTGGCATTTTAAAGGCAAGAACACTTACAACAGGGTTACCCAGATTTGAACTGGGGACATCTTGATCTGCAGTCTAATGCTCTACCACTGAGGTATAGCCCGTATGACTTAAAGAGTTCAGACACATACTCATAGGCTGGACATTACTGTAAAGCTCAAATGACCAGAAGTCAAAAGCCCACGTAGGCTAAAAACGAAATATTTCACATTCGCTTGGTTTCACGTTGAAGGGCCATAATAGTGTTGTTCCTCGTTTCAAATGTTCACTGACTTTGATGGACTGTTTGTTGAGAAGTACTGTTGGAAATGTTGAAAGCCCATTGACCCATCATCATGTCAATCCCTCATTCCAGGTGTACTTTGACGGACAGCTTTTTGTGAAGTACATTAGGAAATGAGGAACAATTGATTTCCTAAAGGGAGACGAGCTAGCCAGGAGTCGAACCTGGAATCTTCTGATCCGTAGTCAGACGCGTTATCCATTGCGCCACTAACCCTTTGTTGTTTTGCTTTCGTAGCAGCTTTTAAACTGTAGAAAATGAACTAAAAATGCAGTTGGTAGGTTGAGGCAAAAACATAAAAGCAGACTGCAACTGCTGCCGTGACCCGGATTCGACCCGGGGTGTGTTAGAAATTAAAATCAATGTTGATATGGCGTCATTTGTAATAAATACACTATTTAATTAAAATCAGTTTTATTCTGAAAAACCGGAAGTTCACTAACTATTAACTTAATACTTTTATTCTGAAAATGCTCCACTTCCGGTTAGCATTAGCATGTGGCGAAATGCTGCATTTTCAAACCATGAATCAACGGTGAAATGACGTGATGTTGTACACTGAGCACACTGCCAAGGATTGACCTCTTCTACCTGCTGACCTGGACTGACCGGTCGGATGAGGAGAGCGCCTCCACTCGCACATTTCATTTTGTACACCACCGCATCTTTTGTGTAATTAAATGCTGTTAACTTTTATAAGCTTCCCTTGACTCTTTTCAGTCTCTCCTGCCTTCAGGGTTCTAGAATACACTAACAATATCAATAATACAAGCTGAAGTGTTCTACCTGCAGTCACGAGAGAGAATTAGCCCACCCCCCATCTCCTTCAGTTCTCGGATGATCCCAGCCTGCTCATTTTGCCAGGCCTGCACGATAGTAGGGATTGTGTACAGGCGTTGATGGTGGAAGAAGTTGCCGACACTGATGCACTGAAGCCCTAACAGTTTCAACATCCGTATTGTCTGGGTAGCCATGCAACCTGAGAAGTGGATGACCACACTCAGTAACGGAGCGTCCAGACAGCAGCGTGTGTTGGCGCTTGGAAGTGGGCGTATCTGAAGCTTGGGCATTTTTTGCGAGCAACGCGACCAATAACCAATCACATGAATCTCCCGCCTCCGGCATACAAAGCAATAGCAATGTTAACACGAAGTACACTGGATATAAAATCCCCAAACAGGCAAAAACCTACCAGTTTTCACTGTCTCTGCCCCCTCCCTCCATGCCTCGCTCCTCCGGTTTGTATCCCGGTAGATGAACAGAGACTGATCATACAGCACCGGGTGATTCACGACCGCTATAATGAATTTTCCCTCCATTTTTTGGAATATGAGGAAATGACCTGCGTAGTCTCTCCCAGCATACACGCGGTTTGATTGGCTAGCGCTTGTACTGGCAGATTCGCATAAACGGGTTTTCATTGGCTGACGCCTCCGTCGAGGCCAGCAACGCTCCACGTCGCTTCCCAAAATGCAGTTCGGCTACAAGTGACGTCACCCCATTCAAAGTGAATGGGCAGAAGCGTTGGAAGCTTCAACGCACGTTGGACACAACTTTCATCCCTCCGGAGATTCTACGCAGCCCGGAGGCAATCGGTTTCACCGTCCCACCAGCGAGGTGCCACCGGCGGCGGAAGGAGAGGAGACAGAAGCGGGGTAAGCGAGCTGGGCTAAGGGCTAGGCTAAAGGCTAACCCGTACAGACCGGCGCTTCCGAGCCTATTCCTCGCCAACACCAGGTTTCTAATCAACAAGATGGACGAGATCAGGGTGAGGTGTGCACCCCACTGTGTGACGATCATCACAGAGTCCTGGCTGAACCACAACATCCCTGACGCCGCTATCGAGCTAGCCGGCTGCTCTATTCACAGAGCGGATCGCACGAAGGACTCCAGAAAGAGCCGAAGGGGTGGACTTTGTGTCTACGTAAACAACAGCTGGTGCACAGCCTCGGACATTGTTAGTAAACATTGCTGCCCAAACTTGGAGGCATTAACGGTAAAGTGCAGACCTTTCTTGTTACCGAGAGAATTTACAACAATAATACTGATTGCCGTCTCCACCCCCCCCCAAGCTAACGCTAAATTAGCACTGGAAAAGCTACATGATGACATCAACAAACAGCTGACGGCGCACCCGGACGGTGTAGTCATTGTAGCAGGTGATTTTAACCATGTTAATCTCAAAGCAGTCTTGCCTAAATTCTATAAAAATGTGAACTTCCCAACAAGAGAAAACAACGTCCTGGACCAGGTCTACACAAACATCCCAGGGGCATTTAAAGCAACAGCATCCCCACATCTAGGACAATCTGACCACATCTCACTAATTCTGACTCCAGTTTACAAACCACGGATCTGCAAAACAAAACCAGCTATCAGGACAGTACAAGTGTGGTCTGAGGAAGCCACCTCAATGCTGCAAGACTGTTTTGAACGCACAGACTGGGATTTGTTTGCTGAAGGGTCAGATCTTGGGGAATACACTGAGACACTAGGATACATAAACTTCTGCACAGCGAATGTTTTAACTCAGAAGACAATAAAGCTGTTTCCAAATCAAAAGCCATGGATTACTAGCAATGTGAAGTCATTGCTTAAGGAGCGGGACGCAGCATTCAGGTCTGGGGACAAACAATCCTACAGTGAAGCACGGGGGAAACTCAAGAGGGGCATCAGGGATGCTAAGCACGATCACAAGCAACGTACTGAGGATCACTTTGCTAACAACAACAACCCCCGCAGCATGTGGAACGGTATCAGGGCACTAACCGACTACAAAAGCACCAATCTGCTGCCCAGCAATGATGCAGAACTCCCTGATGTCCTAAACCAGTTTTTCGCCCGCTTTGACACCCCGGGAGAGGAATCTGCTCCACTCATCCACCCACCTGCTGAGGAGACAACGCTGGTTCTACAGCACCATCAGGTGTGGACCACTCTGAGGAAAATCAGACCTAGCAAAGCTGCAGGCCCAGACGGAGTGCCCGGCCGGGTACTGAAGGCATGTGCGGACCAGCTGACAGAGGTGTTTACTGATATATTCAACCTCTCATTACAACAAGCTACTGTTCCAACATGCCTCAAATCCTCAACCATCATTCCAGTGCCTAAAAAGACATCTGTGAAGTGCCTAAATGACTATCGCCCAGTCGCGCTTACACCAATAGTCATGAAACTGGAAACTGGTGCTTGCCCATATCAGAACAATCATCCCACCTGACCTTGACAAGCATCAGTTTGCCTACAGGCCAAACCGCTCCACAGAAGACGCCATCGACGCAGCCCTCCACACCTCTCTGACACATCTGGAATTACCAGGCAGTTATGTGAGGATGCTGTTTTGGGATTTTAGCTCTGCATTGAACACCGTCATGCCCCACAAACTGGTCCGCAAACTGAATATTCTTGGCTTTGGCTCTTCACTTTGCTCGTGGGTCATGGACTTCCTGACTGACAGACCACAGCAAGTCAGAGTTGGTAAGCACCTATCATCCCCCCTTATACTAAACACAGGAGCCCCACAAGGTTGTGTGCTTAGTCCCATGCTCTTCACACTCTTTACCAGCGACTGCACCCCCATCCACACCTCCAACTCCATAGTAACATGTGCAGACGACACCACAGTAGTCGGTCTTATCACAGACAATAAGGAGACCCTAACCCTAAACCTAACCCTAACCCAACAAAACAAAGGGTTAGTGGCGCAATGGATAACGCGTCTCACTACAGATCAGAATATTCCAGGTTCGACTCCTGGCTAGCTCGTCTCACTTTAGTAAATCAATTGTTCATCATTTCTTAATGTACTTCTCAAAAAGCTGTCCGTCAAAGTACACCTGGAATGAGGGATCGACATGGGTCGATGGGCTTTCAACATTTCCAGCAGTACTTCTCAACAAACAGTCCATCAAAGTCAGTGAACATTTGAAACGAGGAACAACACTATTATGGCCCTTCAACATGAAACCAAGCGAATGTGAAATATTTCGTTTTTAGCCTACGTGGGCTTTTGACTTCTGGTCATTTGAGCTTTACAGTAATGTCCAGCCTATGTGTCTGAACTCTTTAAGTCATACGGGCTATACCTCAGTGGTAGAGCATTAGACTGCAGATCAAGACGTCCCCAGTTCAAATCTGGGTAACCCCGTTGTAAGTGTTCTTGCCTTTAAAATGCCAGTTCAAATCTGGGTGCCCCCTTTGTAAGTGTACTTTCCTTCAGAATGGTATGTTTGCAATACTGTGAGAACTACGTTGGCCGTGATCGTATAGTGGTTAGTACTCTGCGTTGTGGCCGCAGCAACCCCGGTTCGAATCCGGGTCACGGCAGCAGTTGGAGTCTGATTTTATGTTTTTGTCTCAACCTACCTACTGCATTTTTAGTTCATTTTCTACAGTTTAAAAACTGCTACGAAAGCAAAAAAACAAAGGGTTAGTTGCGCTGTTATGTGTTTGTGCCCTGATCAGGCGCTCCTAGTGTGATGTGTCATGTCTAGCTGTAGTTTCCTGTTATGGTTTTGTAGTCCTTATCGTTTCTCCTCCAGGTGTACCCATTTGTAATTAACCCAGGTGTGTCTTGTCTCGTCATTACCTCATGTATAAGGATTCTGCTTTCCCCTTTGTCTGTGGCTGATCCTGTCTGTGCAGTACGTGTTCTTGTCTGTCATTACTTTATATTTCCTTTGTCCAACCATGGTGGTAATTATTAATTAAATTCTTCTTTTGACTACTTCGGCTACCGTCTCCTTTATTATGTTGCCTTGACTCGACATTGAGCCTGCTAACAGTCAATGGTTACGTAATATGGGGGCTCGTGCCAAACTGATTTGAGCAGGAATTTGGTGGTGGCCGCTGAGCTTAGTCCACACTTTGAATTATGGTTGACAGTGTCGTGTGTGTGGCCCATGTTTTATACCCTCTTGGTAAATAATTCTCCAATAAGGAGCGTTTTCATCCAGCTAGGGCAGCTGGACCATTTTCTATGGTTCCTTCCTTCGCCTGGAAGACATACCGTCTAGGCTGGTCGGGGTAGTAGGAAGACCCTGTCAGGCTCCTCCTAGGCCGGCGTATGTCAGCTAGTTAGTTATATAGGGGGTCTGATAGTGAGGGATGGAAACGTTTAAGGGATGGGCCTTAGTTTTTTTTTCCTGTTTTGAACACACGACAGTTGTTAATCTCTTGCGAATAATTTTGAGTGTGGATGCTTCAGAAGGTCATACCGGTGCTCTTCTCTATTTAGTGGATAGCGGTAGGGGAGCGGTGGCCAGAGTTATTAAGAACAGACTGTACAGACGTGTAGGGTGAAGCCGGTTTTGTTTGTTTTTTGTGTATATGTTAATTGGTTGGTCGTATATGCTGGTGGAAGCGGGATTGGTTCTTTAGTTTCTTCCTCCCCCGGTGTGACGGTACTAGGGCAGGTATGCCTGTGAAGGTATGGGATTTTGTGGCTAGGCCAACGGTCAACGTGTTGAGCTTGTGCACTAAGGAGGAATTATCGGGGATAGCAGAGCATTACGGTGTCAAGCTTGCCCCGAGCATGAAAAAGCAGCAGCAGCGGTTAGCGCTGGTGGAGGCTTTGACCGCCATGGAGGTTATGGAGTCTGTGGGCAAACCTGAGGAGCAGGAGGTGGTCACATGTGACCCGGTTTCGGAGAACCAGGTTTTGCTGAGGAAGATGGAACTAGAGTTTAAATTCGAGCAGCTGAGACATGCAGAGCGGTTATTCGCTCGGGAAGCGGAGGAGGCAGAACGTGGGCGTGTGCATGAGCTTGAGCTTGGAAGGCTTGGGGTAGAGGCGCGGGCAGTGCATCATGAAACTGGGTTCGATGCTACTAGGCACCTACGTCTGGTCCCGCAATTTTCCGAGAAGGATGTTGACAAATATTTTTCTATGTTCGAAAATATAGCCACAACTCTGAAATGGCCTAATGACCAGTGGACATTACTTCTCCAGAGCGCACTCACCGGGAAAGCACAACACGTTTACGCGTCACTTTGCCCAAACACCCAGGATTACGCCGTGGTGAAGGCTGCTATCCTTAGGGCTTACGAGCTTGTGCCGGAGGCGTATAGGCAGAGGTTTCGCGCTCTTAGAAAGAACAATGTGCAAACCTACGTGGAGTTTGCTTACGAGAAGGAGCTGTTGTTTGATCGTTGGTGCGCGTCGGAGAAGGTGGACACTTTGGTTAAGATGCGGGAACTCGTGCTTCTTGAGGAGTTTAAGTCATATTGTTTGCCCGATAATGTGGCGATGTACATTAATGAACATAAGGTGACTGAGTGCTCGGTGGCTGCGAGCCTGGCGGATGAGTTCGTGTTGACGCACAAAGTGCTCTTTGACAGACCTAATTATCCCGTGCGCAGGGTGGAGAGTAGACCGAGGTGGGACTTGGGTGACAGGCCTGTGGCCTCTGGCGGTGGCAGTGTGGGCCAGGTTGCTGAGCGGGGAATGAGGGGAGAAATGCGTGAGTGTTACCACTGTGGTAAAAAAGGCCACATAAAGGAGAACTGTTTTGCCCTTACCCGTCCCAGTAAACAAATATCGTTGATAATGACACCCACACCCACATCTCTGAGTAGGGATGCCCAAAGGGGTGAGGAAATGAAAGCGTACTTACCGTTCATCAGTGAGGGGTTTGTATCCTTGTCCGGCGAAGGGGTGAAGGTTCCTGTGACCATATTAAGGGATACGGCTGCGTCCCAGTCATTTATTCGGAGAGATGTGCTGCCTTTTGACAGTGGTTCAGAGGTGGATGCTGGGATGACTGTCAGGTCTTTTGGGATGCATGTCATGGAAGTTCCGCTTCACACTATCCATCTTACATCTGAGTTGGTGTCGGGGCCAGTGGTAATTGGGGTGGAAAATTGTTTTCCTGTCGAGGGCTTATCATTAATTCTCGGGAATTATCTGGCAGGGGGTAGGGTCCTCGTGAAGGCAGATGTGACTTGTGTGCCAGCAGAGTCTGGGGCGGTGGACGTCCTGGCGGATGCGTATCCGAGAGTGTTCTCCTCATGTGCAGTCACGCGGGCCATGGGTATTAAGGCTCTGGCCGAGGAAAAGGACGACGTGGACTTGTTTGATACCATCATAGCGACTGTTAACGGGGTGCCTGAGTGTCGTGACCCACTTATGGATAATCCCCAGGGTGCAGTACCACGGGGGCCTGAGGTGGAGGGGGCGCTCCCGGGGCAACCCGACTTGTGGTCATCATCTCAGTTTGTTCCTGAAATTGCCCCTCTTGAAGGTGATGCTGTTCTTCCATCTATTCCAGCCGGTCTCAGCCCTTTACTGCCCTCTACTTCCTCGTGTGAGTCTGCCAGTAGCGCGGCTGGGTTTTCTTTTGCTCGTGAGGAGCTTATCGCGGAACAGGGTAGAGATCCAAGCCTGTCAGGCCTTTTTGCGAACACAGCAGGAGTGGGAGAGAGTGAGATTTCTAAAAGTTGCTATATCCTGAGGGATGGGGTATTGCTGCGTAAATGGTCTCCTAGCCTCGACGCGTCAGCGGAGAATGATTGGAATGTGGTGACGCAGGTTGTGGTTCCGTTTAAATACCGTCACGATATTCTGTGTTTGGCTCACGATCACAGGCTCGCAGGACATCTGGGGGTCAATAAGACGTATGATAGAGTGCTGCGTCAATTTTTTTGGCCAGGGTTGAAACGGGATGTGGTGCAGCACTGCAGGGGGTGTTCAACGTGTCAGGTGGTGGGTAAACCTAACGGGGTCATTCCACCGGCGCCACTCTACCCTATCCCGGCAGTGGGGGAACCTTTTGAGAGGGTTATCATTGATTGTGTAGGTCCACTCCCTAGAACCAAGGCAGGTAATAGCTTTCTTTTGACCAATATGTGTGCCAACACACGGTTTCCGGAAGCAATTCCGCTGAAACGGATAACGGCCAAAACAGTGTCACAGGCCTTGGTGAGGTTTTTCTCCGTTTTTGGTTTGCCTCGCGTGGTACAGTCCGACCAAGGTACGAATTTTTTATCCCGCATCTTCTCGCAGGTTTTAAAGCAGCTGGATATATCGCATAGTTTCTCTAGCCCATATCACCCACAATCCCAGGGGGCTTTGGAAAGGTTCCACTCCACGCTAAAAACAATGCTTCGGGCGTTCTGTTGTGACACGAAGGACGACTGGGATGAAGGGGTTCATTTAATGTTGTTTGCCGCAAGGGAGGTGGTGCAGGAATCTTTGGGATTCAGTCCTGCAGAGCTGGTATTTGCGCATTCGGTTAGGGGGCCGCTTAAGCTGCTGAGGGAGAAGTGGTTGGGGGAGAGCGAGCCGAATAACCTGTTAGACTATGTCTGTGGCTTTAGGGAGAAGCTGAAGAGGGCATGTGAACTAGCGAGGACAAATCTGAGTGACACACAGGGGAGGATGAAGGGCTGGTATGACAGGAAGGCTCGGGATAGAACGTTTGTGCCAGGGGAGAGGGTTTTAGTGTTGTTGCCTGTCCCAGGCTCCAGCTTACAAGCACGGTTTAGTGGGCCGTACCTGGTTAGAGAGAAAGTAGGGGATTTGGACTACCTGATCGAGACACCGGATCGTGGGCGGAAGACTCGCTTGTGTCATGTTAATATGATTAAGCCATATTATGTGAGGGAGCCTTTGGTGAATCCTATTGACAGTATTGTTGTGCCCTCTGCGAGTGTGTCCACTGTGCCGGTGTCAGTTTGTATGTTGGCGCCATCTAGCGTTGATGAGGGTAATGACAGTCTTTGTTTTTCAGAGGGGGTTGGAGAACTGGAAGATGACGTCATTATTCCGTCCAAGGCGGTCGTGGAGGGACGGTTGACAAACACTGAGTCATTGATCACTCTTGACTGTCATCTTGGCCATTTATCAACAACGCAGCGAGATGATATCAGGGGTTTGGTTGGGTCTCATTGTGAGCTGTTCTCCGATATTCCTTCGCGCACTAACGTATTACAACATGATATCGATGTGGCGGAGGCATTACCCATTAAACAGCACGCGTATCGCGTGAAACCATATAAGCGGGCACGGTTACAGAAAGAGGTGGAATACATGCTCACTAACAATATCGCTGAGCCCAGTTTCAGCCCATGGAGCTCGCCGTGCTTGTTGGTTGATAAGTCAGACAAGACAGATAGGTTTTGTACGGATTTTCGCCGAGTAAATGACGTGACTAGGCCTGATAGTTTTCCATTGCCCAGAATGGAGGACTGTGTCGACAGGGTGGGGAGTGCGCCTTATGTAACCAAGCTGGATTTGCTGAAAGGATACTGGCAGGTGCCACTTACGGATCGCGCTAAACTAATTTCTGCGTTTGTGACACCTGACAGTTTCCTGCAATATACGGTAATGCCGTTTGGTATGCGCAACGCGCCTGCGACTTTCCAGAGGCTGGTGAATCGTGTTCTGTCAGGCGTAGCTAATTGTGAGGCCTATCTCGATGACCTCGTCATCTATTCTGACGATTGGGAGGGGCACATGGTTAGTTTGCGGGAAGTTTTTGACCGGCTTGGTCAGGCAAACTTGACCCTGAACCTGGCCAAGTGCGAGTTTGGCAGGGCGACCGTCACCTATCTTGGCAAGGTAGTGGGGCGGGGGGAGGTCCGCCCTGTCCACTCCAAGGTGGAGGCGATACTTGGCTTTCCAGAGCCTGCTACACGTCGGGACCTCCGGTGTTTTCTGGGGATGACGGGGTATTATAGGGGTTTTTGCAGGAACTTCTCAGCGGTAGCTTCTCCCCTCACAGATCTCTTGAGCCCGAAGATCCCATTTCAGTGGACGCCTAGGTGCACTTTTGCGTTTCAGCAATTAAAGTCCATCCTGGTCAGTGCTCCTGTCCTCGCAGCGCCTGTGTTCACAAAGCCTTTCAAGTTGGCTGTGGATGCTAGTGAGCTGGGCGCAGGCGCGGTACTTCTGCAGGACGATGACGGGGGTATAGAACATCCGGTGTCGTATTTTTCTAAAAAGTTTAATATACACCAGCGGCGCTATTCCACAATTGAAAAGGAGGCTTTGGCCTTGATTTTGGCTCTCTCCCATTTCGAGGTGTATGTCGGTTCATCCCAGGTACCGATTAAAATATACACCGACCACAACCCGTTGGTCTTTATAGGCAGGATGCGGAATTCGAACCAGCGGCTAATGCGCTGGAGCCTTTTCCTGCAGGCCTTTGATGTTGACGTGGTTCACGTCAAGGGCAAGGACAATGTGTTGGCTGACGCGCTATCACGGCTGTAGACAGGGTGAGGGGGTGCTATTTATCCTTGAGGTGGTGTGGGGGTTATGGCCGCTGTTTATGTTCATTCCCCCATTTCGCCTTGGGGTTATGGACATAAAGTTGGGTGTGGGGGTGTTATGTGTTTGTGCCCTGATCAGGCGCTCCTAGTGTGATGTGTCATGTCTAGCTGTAGTTTCCTGTTATGGTTTTGTAGTCCTTATCGTTTCTCCTCCAGGTGTACCCATTTGTAATTAACCCAGGTGTGTCTTGTCTCGTCATTACCTCATGTATAAGGATTCTGCTTTCCCCTTTGTCTGTGGCTGATCCTGTCTGTGCAGTACGTGTTCTTGTCTGTCATTACTTTATATTTCCTTTGTCCAACCATGGTGGTAATTATTAATTAAATTCTTCTTTTGACTACTTCGGCTACCGTCTCCTTTATTATGTTGCCTTGACTCGACATTGAGCCTGCTAACAGTCAATGGTTACGTAATATGCGCAATGGATAACGTGTCTGACTACGGATCAGAAGATTCCAGGTTCGACTCCTGGCTAGCTCGTCTCACTTTAGTAAATCAATTGTTCCTCATTTCCTAATGTACTTCTCAAAAAACTGTCCGTCAAAGTACACCTGGAATGAGGGATCGACATGGGTCAATGGGCTTTCAACATTTCCAACAATACTTCTCAACAAACAGTCCATCAAAGTCAGTGAACATTTGAAACGAGGAACAACACTATTATGGCCCTTCAACGTGAAACCAAGCGAATGTGCGTTTTTAGCCTACGTGGCTTTTGACTTCTGGTCATTTGAGCTTTACAGTAATGTCCAGCCTATGAGTATGTGTCTGAACTCTTTAAGTCATACGGGCTATACCTCAGTGGTAGAGCATTAGACTGCAGATCAAGATGTCCCCAGTTCAAATCTGGGTAACCCCGTTGTAAGTGTTCTTGCCTTTAAAATGCCAGTTCAAATCTGGGTGCCCCCTTTGTAAGTGTACTTTCCTTCAGAATGGTATGTTTGCAATACTGTGAGAACTACAGCGGCCGTGATCGTATAGTGGTTAGTACTCTGCGTTGTTGCCGCAGCAACCCCGGTTCGAATCCGGGTCACGGCAGCAGTTGCAGTCTGCTTTTATGTTTTTGCTTCAACCTACCTACTGCATTTTTAGTTCATTTTCTACAGTTTAAAAGCTGCTACGAAAGCATAAAACAAAGGGTTAGTGGCGCACGCGTCTGACTACGGATCAGAAGATTCCAGGTTCGACTCCTGGCTAGTTCGTCTCGCTTTAGTAAATCAATTGTTCCTCATTTCCTAATGTACTTCTCAAAAAACTGTCCGTCAAAGTACACCTCATTAGTAAATAAATATATTAAATGAAGATGTATTCTAAGAATAAAATCCTATACTATTATTATGTTTTATTTTGTCAAACATTCCCACCCTACCATAATTAAACTGGGTCACCCTAATGGTTACACCCTAACTCCTCAATGACCATGTCATTGTGTGGGGATGTTCTGCTTGATACTCTCGGACAACAGAGACAAACTCTTCGCGACAATCCAATTGACCACGGCCTGAGACTCATAAGGTGGGATTTTAAGGTATTGGATTCCTAGATTAGTTAAAATTAGACTTGGACCCTAAAGTAGTGGATTTTGAAGTTATTATTCAATCAGTAATCATTCATTTCCATTCTCTGAGACGCCAGCTAGGTGACCTGTGTGGGATTGTTACACACTAGCTTTGTACGACGTTATTCAACAGCTAAGGAATGTTCTGATATGGACTCTTTGATAGCATTAATTAAATCCATCTAATGGATAAGGGGTGGGAAAGAAAACGAGCGACTCAGTCAATCACACTAAGGTTCGAAGCACGTCCCCCGTTTCTCCAGGCTCCGGCTTGGGTTAGGTTTTTGTAAGGGCCACCAGATCTCCCCATGTCGCCCAACGGCTCCACGGTTATACAGAGATCCAAGGAAAGGCACACGCACTAGAGGCATTGTCGGCGCATGCTCTAGCTTAGCATCATGACTGAATCATAAGTGTGTAAAGGTGAAGTAGACAGGGTAATTTAAGTTTGAAAGACAGAGACAAGGAGGCTAGCTGTAACGACGGCGGACACCTCCCCTTGCCGCAATGGCTGTATCTGTTTATGGCCCGTTTCCTTTCGTAATTCCCAGAGAGGTCAGATTAGAGAGGGGCGGAAAGAAAGGTTTCTTTATGGCCCAAATCCTTTCGTCATCCTCAAAGGGGGTCGACCAGAAAGGGGTCGAAAGAAAGGTCAGAGTGAAAAAGTGGGGAGATAATGTGGTTTAGATTTAGGCCAAGAGCCATAGTGTTCAAGGTTAAAGGTCAGATTAAGGGTAAACTGGTATTCTTGGGGAACAAAATAGTCCGCAGTTAGACTGAAGATGGTCTATTATTGGATATTTATTTAAGAGTGTACCAATAGTTAATTGAAGTGGTTTTAGTTGAGAGTCAGTCGGTCTATCCAAACCTTGCCGCGTCAAAGTACCGCCTGTTTAAAAAGAATCACACCTCTCCTTACCAGTCATGGTAGGCCGAGGTCTGACTGAGGAAACAACTAAATTATATTTCCAAATTCAATTTGGATTTAGAGAAAAGTGTACTATAAGTTGATTTATAATTATTTGAATTGAAAGTCAAATAACTTTTTATGGAGAAGTACTTTAGGCAAGGAGACAGAGTGGTTAGCTTTAGAGTTTAAATTAAGAATATGATGGTCTATTAATTGAAGAGTAATAACTTAAGTTTAGGCATAAGGTCTGAATGGTTAAGTTTAGGAGTAAGATTAAGGATTAAGTGCTACATTTATTGTTGAACATAAGATGATGCACTATTTGATGCAGGGTTAGGGTTAGGTAAAACATTTTTGATCTGACTGCTGTAAGCAGAAGGATCGATGCTCTCGCCATCATTGGCACGCCTCCAGGTGTGGTCCTCTCTCATTCAGGCTCCTTTCGTGACTATATCACGTCTAAAAAATTATATCAGAAGACACATCACGTTTGTGCTTTAAGTATCTACCATATTCAAAAATTGACACCTCTTCAGTAGAAAACCTAGGAATCATCGATTGTTTCTGCCTATTACGTCTATACAATCTCATCCTAGGAGTGGCCCTGCTAGGGAGATCAGATCCAGCAGTGTGTCTCATAAAAATTCTGCAGCTGTATGAACAGACTTAAGACTGCAGGAGGAGCAGGCAACAGGCCAGAGTGTGCCAGATAAGGCCTCAACACTCTTTTTATATAGGATCAGGTGAGTATTTTTAAGAGAAGGTTATGTTTAGAGGACAAATGATCCTTCCAGAGTGAGCCTGAGACAGCATATGCCCTCCTTTTTATAGGGGCAGGGGTCGTTGTTGCGTGTTTTCCCGTGAAAAGTGGAACAGACTTCAGACTACAGGAGGAGCAGGCCGGAGTGTGCCAGATAAGGCCTCAACACTATCTTTATATAGGATCAGGTAAGTATTATTAAGAGAAGGTTATGTTTAGAGGACAAATGATCCTTCCAGAGTGAGCCTGAGACAGCATATGCCCTCCTATTTATAGGGGCAGGGGTCGTTGTTGCGTGTTTTCCCGTGAGAAGTGGAGTTCTAGTGTGTTTCCCAATGCAGTAACCTGACCCTTTGACCTCAAAATGCTTATTTTATTTACAGCACACATGTTCCTATAAGTTTTGCCTTTAATATGGCTTTTTAGGATAATCCCATCAGAGTTTTCCTTTAAGTAATGCCTTTAATATGGCTTTTTAGGATAATAACGTGAGAGGGTTCCTTTAAGTCTTGCCTTTAATATGGCTTTTTAGGAAAATCATGTGAGAGTTATTATTTAAGCATGGAGGCGAATCGGTTAAGTTAAGGATTTAAGAAGGCAGTGTGTATTTTGAAGAATACAGACCTCCACACGTCACTACGGAGTCCCAGAACTAAGAGTTCACACACCATGGACTTGTGACCAAGAGGTACTGGCCAGTTAGGTAAAACATTTTTGATCTGACTGCTGTAAGCAGAAGGATCGATGCTCTCGCCATCATTGGCACGCCTCCAGGTGTGGTCCTCTCTCATTCAGGCTCCTTTCGTGACTATATCACGTCTAACAAATTATATCAGAAGACACATCACGTTTGTGCTTTAAGTGTCTTCTATATTCAAAAATTGACACGTCTTCAGTAGAAAACCTAGGAATCATCGATTGTTTCTGCCCATTACGTCTATACAATCTCATCCTAGGAGTGGCCCTGCTAGGGAGATCAGATCCAGCAGTGTGTCTCATAAAAATTCTGCAGCTGTATGAACAGATTTAAGACTGCAGGAGGAGCAGGCAACAGGCCAGAGTGTGCCAGATAAGGCCTCAACACTCTTTTTATATAGGATCAGGTGAGTATTATTAAGAGAAGGTTATGTTTAGAGGACAAATGATCCTTCCAGAGTGAGCCTGAGACAGCATATGCCCTCCTTTTTATAGGGGCAGGGGTCGTTGTTGCGTGTTTTCCCGTGAAAAGTGGAACAGACTTCAGACTACAGGAGGAGCAGGCCGGAGTGTGCCAGATAAGGCCTCAACACTATCTTTATATAGGATCAGGTAAGTATTATTAAGAGAAGGTTATGTTTAGAGGACAAATGATCCTTCCAGAGTGAGCCTGAGACAGCATATGCCCTCCTATTTATAGGGGCAGGGGTCGTTGTTGCGTGTTTTCCCGTGACAAGTGGAGTTCTAGTGTGTTTCCCAATGCAGTAACCTGACCCTTTGACCTCAAAATGCTTATTTTATTTACAGCACACATGTTCCTATAAGTTTTGCCTTTAATATGGCTTTTTAGGATAATCCCATCAGAGTTTTCCTTTAAGTAATGCCTTTAATATGGCTTTTTAGGATAATAACGTGAGAGGGTTCCTTTAAGTATTGCCTTTAATATGGCTTTTTAGGAAAATCATGTGAGAGTTATTATTTAAGCATGGAGGCGAATCGGTTAAGTTAAGGATTTAAGAAGGCAGTGTGTATTTGGAAGAATACAGACCTCCACACGTCACTACGGAGTCCCAGAACTAAGAGTTCACACACCATGGACTTGTGACCAAGAGGTACTGGCCAGTTAGGTAAAACATTTTTGATCTGACTGCTGTAAGCAGAAGGATCGATGCTCTCGCCATCATTGGCACGCCTCCAGGTGTGGTCCTCTCTTATTCAGGCTCCTTTCGTGACTATATCACGTCTAAAAAATTATATCAGAAGACACATCACGTTTGTGCTTTAAGTGTCTTCTATATTCAAAAATTGACACGTCTTCAGTAGAAAACCTAGGAATCATCGATTGTTTCTGCCCATTACGTCTATACAATCTCATCCTAGGAGTGGCCCTGCTAGGGAGATCAGATCCAGCAGTGTGTCTCATAAAAATTCTGCAGCTGTATGAACAGACTTAAGACTGCAGGAGGAGCAGGCAACAGGCCAGAGTGTGCCAGATAAGGCCTCAACACTCTTTTTATATAGGATCAGGTGAGTATTATTAAGAGAAGGTTATGTTTAGAGGACAAATGATCCTTCCAGAGTGAGCCTGAGACAGCATATGCCCTCCTTTTTATAGGGGCAGGGGTCGTTGTTGCGTGTTTTCCCGTGAAAAGTGGAACAGACTTCAGACTACAGGAGGAGCAGGCCGGAGTGTGCCAGATAAGGCCTCAACACTCTTTTTATATAGGATCAGGTAAGTATTATTAAGAGAAGGTTATGTTTAGAGGACAAATGATCCTTCCAGAGTGAGCCTGAGACAGCATATGCCCTCCTTTTTATAGGGGCAGGGGTCGTTGTTGCGTGTTTTCCCGTGAAAAGTGGAACAGACTTCAGACTACAGGAGGAGCAGGCCGGAGTGTGCCAGATAAGGCCTCAACACTATCTTTATATAGGATCAGGTAAGTATAATTAAGAGAAGGTTATGTTTAGAGGACAAATGATCCTTCCAGAGTGAGCCTGAGACAGCATATGCCCTCCTATTTATAGGGGCAGGGGTCGTTGTTGCGTGTTTTCCCGTGAAAAGTGGAGTTCTAGTGTGTTTCCCAATGCAGTAACCTGACCCTTTGACCTCAAAATGCTTATTTTATTTACAGCACACATGTTCCTATAAGTTTTGCCTTTAATATGGCTTTTTAGGATAATCCCATCAGAGTTTTCCTTTAAGTAATGCCTTTAATATGGCTTTTTAGGATAATAACGTGAGAGGGTTCCTTTAAGTATTGCCTTTAATATGGGTTAGGGTTAGGGTTAGGGTTAGGGTTAGGGTTAGGGTAGGGTTAGGGTTAGGGTTAGGGTTAGGGTTAGGGTTAAGGTTAGGGTTAGGGTTAGGTTAAGGGGCTATTTACCACCACCCGTGTAGTTTACAATGTGTATATCTGGGGCTACGAGGTGGGCAACTGTACGGGACCTGCTCTGGGTGATAGCTTAGGCCCACGGCTATAATCTGTGAGACATTTGGGCCCAGCGGCGGTCTTCCCTGTTACTGAAATTGGAGTTTTAAAACTTCAAACGGCCATAAGTCGTTCCAGCGGGTGGGCAACTGTAGCCCACTTTGTGTGTGCGTTGTACCCGGCCCCTCGCAGGTGCCCACCGAGTTTGAGGCAAATTAGAGCATTTTTCATTTTTCAGTTAAAGCGGCCTTTACATTTGTGCACAAGTGGAATAAATACTCTCTGTTTCCCTCAAGAGGGCGCCAAATCTTTCCCCCAAAGAACAACTGGTTAGAAAATAAATACACTACAGAGTGTTTGAATGCGCAGGCCTACATTAACAGGTTTATGGCATCACTGCCTCCTCTAAGACACGAGTGATCTGATCTCGTTCAGATTCCGCTATTGTTGCGTACAATAGCACATTCTGAAAACCCCTGGGTTAAGGTTGACACACACACACACACACACACACACACATACACACATGAATATGTTTACAGGGATGCAGAATCGCAAATATATCCACTTTGGAGTGGCTTTAGGGGACACACAACATATCAAATCATATCTACAAATCGAGCCGAAGCTAACAAGAATAGTCTCGACTGCTTAGCATGCGGGGAAACGGGTGTGTTGAGATAAAAACCTTAACGGAAGGTTTTTTCCTGTTTTAAAACGTGACCTTTGACATTAGGTAAAACAAAGGGGTCAAACGAACATGTACTCTTCAAAGCGATTCCAACGAGACGAAGACTTTGACCATTGGAGCTTTGTTACATTTTAAGCCGTAACCTTTGACATGTAGTCGCACCAGAGGCATCCATAACCCTAACCAGACAGCATTTTGTGAGAAAGTTTGACATTTTATTGAAAAAAGTTCTGGGTGGGTTACAGTTTACATACTTCAGATTCCTGATCTGGGCCTTATTTAGAGGACCCCTGTGAAAAAATTAGCTCTTTAGCCCTTTTCAAAGTACTTTAAACACTCACGGAGCACTGCGGCGGCTCAAAAGGCCTAAACGGAAGGTTTTGTTACATTTTAAGCCGTAACCTTTGACATTTAGTTGCACCAGAGGCATCAATCTGCATGTACTCTTCGACGCGATTCCAACTAGACCAAGCTCAAAGCCGTCGGACGTTCCTATGCGCCGGGAGATTCGCATGTCATCTCTGGGGTTATGGTTAGGGTAAGACCTTGGGGTAAAGAGTTTGGGCAGTATTTATGAGAGACCTAATCATTTCAAAGGGCCCATGTCATGCTTTACCAGTTATTACACGTCCCCTTGTGTGTTATGAAGTTGTGTATGCATGTAAACGGTCTGCAGAGTCAAAAACCCTCAAAGTACACCCTGTAGGGAATACAACTCCAACACAGAAAATAGGGTTAGGGTTAGGGTTAGGGTTAGGGTTAGGGTTAGGGTTAGGGTTAGGGTTAGGTTTTTGTAAGGGCCACCAGATCTCCCCATGTCGCCCAACGACTTCATGGTTATACAGAGATCCAAGGAAAGGCACACGCACTAGAGGCATTGTCGGCGCATGCTCTAGCTTAGCATCATGACTGAATCATAAGTGTGTAAAGGTGAAGTAGACAGAGTAATTAAGCTTGAAGGACAGAGACAAGGAGGCTAGCTGTGGTTACGGCGGACACCTCCTCTTGCCGCAATGGCTGTATAGGGTTAGGGTTAGGGTTAGGGTTAGGGTTAGGGTTAGGTTTGAGTTAGAGGTAGGGTTATGTAATCCGGTGTGGGACTAGGTTGCACTGGCCTAGGGGTCTGTGGATGGGTGTTGTGAGGGTGTCTGTCTGTTGGTGTTGGGGTCCATGGGCCAAGGAGGATGAGTGGGTCAGATCATCCCTGGGACTGGTGGGCAGAGGAGAGGGAGGATCCAGAGGAGATTTGTCTTAGGCGTCGTTGAGTCCCCTGGGTGTGGTTGTCCCTAGTTTCTGGATCCATGATGTTTCCGCCCTCTTCCTCTGCCCGATGGTCCACCGGTCATTGGTTTCCAGGCCTGAGATGAGTAGTTGATCTGACGAGTGTAGTTGGAAGTGGGTGACCAGGGGGGTTGGGAGTCGACCTTCCCCAATGTTATATAAATGCTGTTTGAGACGGATGAGTATGGTATGTTTGGTTTCTCCTATGTAGTGTTTTTTACAGGTGTTGCATGTGATGATGTAGACTATGTTGCTGTTATTAAGAGAGAATGAACCAAGGGCAGGGAAGGCTGCTCCACTGTATTGGTTATGTATGTATTTTCTGTTGATGTAGCGGTGACTATGTTGCGTATGTGGTGGGGCTCTGTTGCTGCTAAACTTGGAATGTATGAGTGTGTTGTGTAAACTGGGATTTTTCCTGTAAGCTGAAATAACCCTGTGGTTGGAGAAGTAGGGTTGGGACTGGAGGAGGGAAAAGTTATTTTTAACAGTCCGGTGGAATCCTGTGATGGTGTGGGAAAAGGTGGAGACAAATGGAATGAGATGACAGTTGGGGTTGGGGTCCGGTGGGGGATGGTTAGGGTTAGGGTCCGGAGGTGGAGGCTGATTAGTAGATGGGTGGTGCAGACCTTGGACGGGTCCCATGGGGTTGGGATTAGGGTTAGGATCAGGTGGGGGGTGGTTGGGGTTAGGGCTAGGTGGGGTAGGGTTAGGGTTAGGGTTAGGGTTAGGGTTAGGGTTAGGGTTAGGGTTAGGTTAAGGGGCTATTTACCACCACCCGTGTAGTTTACAATGTGTATATCTGGGGCTACGAGGTGGGCAACTGTACGGGACCTGCTCTGGGTGATAGCTTAGGCCCACGGCTATAATCTGTGAGACATTTGGGCCCAGCGGCGGTCTTCCCTGTTACTGAAATTGGAGTTTTAAAACTTCAAACGGCCATAAGTCGTTCCAGCGGGTGGGCAACTGTAGCCCACTTTGTGTGTGCGTTGTACCCGGCCCCTCGCAGGTGCCCACCGAGTTTGAGGCAAATTAGAGCATTTTCAGTTAAAGCGGCCTTTACATTTGTGCACAAGTGGAATAAATACTCTCTGTTTCCCTCAAGAGGGCGCCAAATCTTTCCCCCAAAGAACAACTGGTTAGAAAATAAATACACTACAGAGTGTTTGAATGCGCAGGCCTACATTAACAGGTTTATGGCATCACTGCCTCCTCTAAGACACGAGTGATCTGATCTCGTTCAGATTCCGCTATTGTTGCGTACAATAGCACATTCTGAACAACCCCTGGGTTAAGGTTGACACACACACACACACACACACACACACACACACACACACACACACACACACACACACACACACACACACACATACACACATGAATATGTTTACAGGGATGCAGAATCGCAAATATATCCACTTTGGAGTGGCTTTAGGGGACACACAACATATCAAATCATATCTACAAATCGAGCCGAAGCTAACAAGAATAGTCTCGACTGCTTAGCATGCGGGGAAACGGGTGTGTTGAGATAAAAACCTTAACGGAAGGTTTTTTCCTGTTTTAAGACGTGACCTTTGACATTAGGTAAAACAGAGGGGTCAAACGACATGTACTCTTCAAAGCGATTCCAACGAGACGAAGACTTTGACCATTGGAGCTTTGTTACATTTTAAGCCGTAACCTTTGACATGTAGTCGCACCAGAGGCATCCATAACCCTAACCAGACAGCATTTTGTGAGAAAGTTTGACATTTTATTGAAAAAAGTTCTGGGTGGGTTACAGTTTACATACTTCAGATTCCTGATCTGGGCCTTATTTAGAGGACCCCTGTGAAAAAATTAGCTCTTTAGCCCTTTTCAAAGTACTTTAAACACTCACGGAGCACTGCGGCGGCTCAAAAGGCCTAAACGGAAGGTTTTGTTACATTTTAAGCCGTAACCTTTGACATTTAGTTGCACCAGAGGCATCAATCTGCATGTACTCTTCGACGCGATTCCAACTAGACCAAGCTCAAAGCCGTCGGACGTTCCTATGCGCCGGGAGATTCGCATGTCATCTCTGGGGTTATGGTTAGGGTAAGACCTTGGGGTAAAGAGTTTGGGCAGTATTTATGAGAGACCTAATCATTTCAAAGGGCCCATGTCATGCTTTACCAGTTATTACACGTCCCCTTGTGTGTTATGAAGTTGTGTATGCATGTAAACGGTCTGCAGAGTCAAAAACCCTCAAAGTACACCCTGTAGGGAATACAACTCCAACACAGAAAATAGCTCCCTAAGTATTGTAGCAGTGGCCACACACACCCCCCACACACACACACACACACACACACACACACGAATATTCTTTGACTTTGATGTCCGGCGTCGTTCAGATTCCGCTATAGTTGCGTACAATAGCATATTCTGAACAACCCCTGGGTTAAGATTGGTACACCCCCCCACACACACAGGGATGCAGCATCGCAAATATATCCACTTTGGAGTGGCTTTAGGGGACACACGACATATCGAATCATATCTACAAATCGAGCCGAAGCTAACAAGTATAGTCTCGACAGCCTAGCATGCGGGGAATGGGCAGAGACAATCGTAATTGGACTTTGAAGACTTGAAATGGCCATAAGTCGTTCCAACAGGTGGGCGTGCTTACCCCACTTGGTGTGTGAGTTGCCTCCGCCCCCCCCAAGGTGCACAGCGAGTTTGAAGCAAATTGGTGAATTTTTCATTTTCAATCTTCACTAGGTTAAGGGGCTATTTACCACCACCCGTGTAGTTTACAATGTGTATATCTGGGGCTACGAGGTGGGCAACTGTACGGGACCTGCTCTGGGTGATAGCTTAGGCCCACGGCTATAATCTGTGAGACATTTGGGCCCAGCGGCGGTCTTCCCTGTTACTGAAATTGGAGTTTTAAAACTTCAAACGGCCATAAGTCGTTCCAGCGGGTGGGCAACTGTAGCCCACTTTGTGTGTGCGTTGTACCCGGCCCCTCGCAGGTGCCCACCGAGTTTGAGGCAAATTAGAGCATTTTTCATTTTTCAGTTAAAGCGGCCTTTACATTTGTGCACAAGTGGAATAAATACTCTCTGTTTCCCTCAAGAGGGCGCCAAATCTTTCCCCCAAAGAACAACTGGTTAGAAAATAAATACACTACAGAGTGTTTGAATGCGCAGGCCTACATTAACAGGTTTATGGCATCACTGCCTCCTCTAAGACACGAGTGATCTGATCTCGTTCAGATTCCGCTATTGTTGCGTACAATAGCACATTCTGAACAACCCCTGGGTTAAGGTTGACACACACACACACACACACACACACACACACACACACACACACACACATACACACATGAATATGTTTACAGGGATGCAGAATCGCAAATATATCCACTTTGGAGTGGCTTTAGGGGACACACAACATATCAAATCATATCTACAAATCGAGCCGAAGCTAACAAGTATAGTCTCGACAGCCTAGCATGCGGGGAATGGGCAGAGACAATCGTAATTGGACTTTGAAGACTTGAAATGGCCATAAGTCGTTCCAACAGGTGGGCGTGCTTACCTCACTTGGTGTGTGAGGGTGCAGTGGGGTGCCCTGGGCAAGACACTTCACCCCACAGTATTGAGCAGCAGGCCGGGCGGCAGCAATAGCAGGCCGGGCGGCGGCAGCAGTTTCAGGCTGGACAGACACATCAGGAAGGAGAGCAGCAGCTCCGGGCCCGACAGCACTGCCTCCAGGTCGCTAAGCGGTTGCTTTGGGCCTTTTCTTGATCATATCTGAAAATGTGTGTACCAAACAAAGCACATTTGAACTAGGAGTATTATTTTAGAACATGTTTTCCTTCATATTTGAACTGTGTCTCACTTGCCTTCTTCCACAGCCTTGCTCGCAGCTACCAGGTCAGCATCATCCCCTGGCCACGAGGATGAGTCCAGTGTGCTCGTCTGAGGTTAGTGAAAACAAATGTAATGATAATTTGATGCCAGTTTTTAATGACCAAAATAAAACAACACATTGAGCAGGAGTGCTGATATTGATATGACAGTATGATGTGACCATGATGTGCAACTCTTCCTGTGTGCGATCCCCTGGAGCTTGGGGATTCAGGATGCGGAGAACTGGTGTTGCCATCTCCATGCTTCTCCCTGTCATGCCTGACAGCAGAGACAAAAACAACATACATAACTTGTATTCCAAAAAATGGCAGTTTACAAGAGGTAATTGATACCCTAACATTGCTTTATACCAGACATATGGATACTTTAACTATCCCAAATGTGTTCAGGCATTCAAACAGTGGAATAATGTATTGACACAATTACATTTGAATAAAATAAACATCAAATAATATAGGCTATAAACGTGCAGTATAAAACACATCAACAGTAGAGAATACATGTCACAAATAATACCTATGTTGTACTGTTAATGTTATAATATGTTATAGCATATCAAATTAGAGTTTGATAGATATTTCACTGAAGGACGCTGTCCCCAAACTAGCGGCCGTTAGCAGTAACATGGCCGTGGTCATGTGAATATTCTTTGAGTTTTATGTTTAGAATGCGCTATAGATGCAGAAAATAGCAGTTTCGGAATATCATATTTGAATAACTTTTGATAGGGGGCGCCAAATCCTCCCCCAAATTGACCACAATGTGTGTTTATATTCTTTGACTTTGATGTATTTCTGTAACACACACACACACACACACACACACACACACACACACACACACACACACACACACACACACACACACACACACACACACACACACACACACACACACACACACACACACACACACACACACACACACACACACACACACACACACACACAGTCTCTCAGGTGT
>NW_027263347.1:70000-72487 GCF_902827115.2 Pseudochaenichthys georgianus
GGGTTCGATCCGGAAAGGGGGTAGGAAAGAAAGGTCAGAGTGAAAAAGTGGGGAGATAATGTGGTTTAGATTTAGGCCAAGAGCCATAGTGTTCAAGGTTAAAGGTCAGATTAAGGGTAAATTGGTATTCTTGGGGAACAAAATAGTCCGCAGTTAGACTGAAGATGGTCTATTATTGGATATTTAGTTAAGAGTGTACCAATAGTTAATTGAAGTGGTTTTAGTTGAGAGTCAGACGGTCCATCCAAACCTTGCCGCGTCAAAGTACCGCCTGTTTAAAAAGAACCACACCTCTCCTTATCAGTCATGGTAGGCCGAGGTCTGACTGAGGAAACAACTAAATTATATTTCCAAATTCAATTTGGATTTAGAGATTTAGAGAAAAGTGTACTATAAGTTGATTTATAATTATTTTAATTGAAAGTCAAATAACTTTTTATGGAGAAGTACTTTAGGCAAGGAGACAGAGTGGTTAGGTTTAGAGTTTAAATTAAGAATATGATGGTCTATTAATTGAAGAGTATTAACTTAAGTTTAGGCATAAGGTCTGAATGGTTGAGTTTAGGAGTAAGATTAAGAATTAAGTGCTACATTTATTGTTGAACATAAGATGATGCACTATTTGATGCATACTAACTTAAGTTTAGGTATTAGGTCTGAGTGGTTAAGTTTAGGAGTAAGATTAAGGATTAAGTGCTACATTTATTGTTGAACATAAGATGGTGCACTCACTTAAGTTTAGGTATTAGGTCTGAGTGGTTACGTTTTAGGAGTCAGATTAAAAATAAGATGCTAAATGTATTGCTAGGGTTAGGGTTAGGGTTAGGGTTAGGGTTAGGGTTAGGGTTAGGGTTAGGGTTAGGGTTAGGGTTAGGGTTAGGGTTAGGGTTAGGGTTAGGGTTAGGGTTAGGGTTAGGTTAAGGGGCTATTTACCACCACCCGTGTAGTTTACAATGTGTATATCTGGGGCTACGAGGTGGGCAACTGTACGGGACCTGCTCTGGGTGATAGCTTAGGCCCACGGCTATAATCTGTGAGACATTTGGGCCCAGCGGCGGTCTTCCCTGTTACTGAAATTGGAGTTTTAAAACTTCAAACGGCCATAAGTCGTTCCAGCGGGTGGGCAACTGTAGCCCACTTTGTGTGTGCGTTGTACCCGGCCCCTCGCAGGTGCCCACCGAGTTTGAGGCAAATTAGAGCATTTTTCAGTTAAAGCGGCCTTTACATTTGTGCACAAGTGGAATAAATACTCTCTGTTTCCCTCAAGAGGGCGCCAAATCTTTCCCCCAAAGAACAACTGGTTAGAAAATAAATACACTACAGAGTGTTTGAATGCGCAGGCCTACATTAACAGGTTTATGGCATCACTGCCTCCTCTAAGACACGAGTGATCTGATCTCGTTCAGATTCCGCTATTGTTGCGTACAATAGCACATTCTGAACAACCCCTGGGTTAAGGTTGACACACACACACACACACACACACACACACACACATACACACATGAATATGTTTACAGGGATGCAGAATCGCAAATATATCCACTTTGGAGTGGCTTTAGGGGACACACGACATATCAAATCATATCTACAAATCGAGCCGAAGCTAACAAGAATAGTCTCGACTGCTTAGCATGCGGGGAAACGGGTGTGTTGAGATAAAAACCTTAACGGAAGGTTTTTTCCTGTTTTAAGACGTGACCTTTGACATTAGGTAAAACAGAGGGGTCAAACGACATGTACTCTTCGAAGCGATTCCAACGAGACGAAGACTTTGACCATTGGAGCTTTGTTACATTTTAAGCCGTAACCTTTGACATGTAGTCGCACCAGAGGCATCCATAACCCTAACCAGACAGCATTTTGTGAGAAAGTTTGACATTTTATTGAAAAAAGTTCTGGGTGGGTTACAGTTTACATACTTCAGATTCCTGATCTGGGCCTTATTTAGAGGACCCCTGTGAAAAGATTAGCTCTTTAGCCCTTTTCAAAGTACTTTAAACACTCACGGAGCACTGCGGCTGCTCAAAAGGCCTAAACGGAAGGTTTTGTTACATTTTAAGCCGTAACCTTTGACATTTAGTTGCACCAGAGGCATCAATCTGCATGTACTCTTCGACGCGATTCCAACTAGACCAAGCTCAAAGCCGTCGGACGTTCCTATGCGCCGGGAGATTCGCATGTCATCTCTGGGGTTATGGTTAGGGTAAGACCTTGGGGTAAAGAGTTTGGGCAGTATTTATGAGAGACCTAATCATTTCAAAGGGCCCATGTCATGCTTTACCAGTTATTACACGTCCCCTTGTGTGTTATGAAGTTGTGTATGCATGTAAACGGTCTGCAGAGTCAAAAACCCTCAAAGTACACCCTGTAGGGAATACAACTCCAACACAGAAAATAGCTCCCTAAGTATTGTAGCAGTGGCCACACACACCCCCACACACACACACACACACACACACACACACACACACACACACACACACA
>NW_027263348.1:0-25000 GCF_902827115.2 Pseudochaenichthys georgianus
ACCTCCATGTTAGCTAACCTCCATGTTAGCTAACCTCCATGTTAGCTAACCTCCATGTTAGCTAACCTCCATGTTAGCTAACCTCCATGTTAGCTAACCTCCATGTTAGCTAACCTCCATGTTAGCTAACATGTTAGCTAACCTCCATGTTAGCTAACCTCCATGTTAGCTAACCTCCATGTTAGCTAACCTCCATGTTAGCTAACCTCCATGTTAGCTAACCTCCATGTTAGCTAACCTCCATGTTAGCTAACCTCCATGTTAGCTAACCTCCATTGCTACCAGACAGAAAAAGTAAAGGACGTAACGGGCAGACTATGTTCCCAACGTATACATATATATATATATATATATACGGCAGCAGATGATAATATGTGAGCAGAAGAAGCAGCTGAACACACTGTACTGTAGGTTCGTTTCTCCCCCTTACTTTAGTGTTCCGACTTAGTATATTAACATAAAACCATTAACCAATTAGATTGAACACCCCTTTAAGCTGTAAACAATGTCCCAGGCTACTTGTTGACATGGATAACTGCAGTGAACATACAAAGGATAGACACTGATACTGTGGGTGTGTACTCTCTAATGTATCAACATAATTCATTCATTGTTGATCGGAGGAGTTACAAAGTTGACTAAACCACTTAAGAATGCAATCGAAGTGGCGATCAGTAATGTTCAAATAGCTACTGTGGAGGAAAGCGTGAGGTCTTGAGGCGATCGAATGTGAAACACAATATTTCTGATTGAGGACAGTAGTGAATCGGTCAGATTTGGCTGGACGGGAGGTACATGCATACAAATACCTGCTCCTTTGAGATTAACTGACACTACTGCGTGGTCGAAGACGCATTAAGAAATGTACCTTGTTTACCAGCTTAACTATTGCCGGAGAATACCGTAAAGAAAACCGCACGTAAGCGTGTTGTCGAATATGTCGTTCAACCCTAAAACATGTTCCTCACGTGAGTCTGAAACTGGAGCCATGAAAGATTAACGGCAGCTGGTTTCTGATTCGCAAGCATGACAGATAATGTATAAGTACTGAGTGTTTAATAATTCATGTCTGCTATGAAACTCCAGGCCATCGACAGAAAAACATCGATTTGTTATTCGCTATCGCTCCATCTTTCCTCCACTGCTGAACACGATCCCATCACACACTCCCTTTGTCTTCAGTAATGTCCGCTGCTTACCTGCAGGAAAGGGAGCCTTACCGTCTAACTTCATCACAATTAGAACGCGTTGCATGGATTTGATTTTCCGTGGTGTCTTGTAATTGCTGCGCGCCACTCACAAGGCGCTTTCACACCAGAGTACTTTTCCCGTTTGGTTCCGACAGTGCCTGGCATGTTGCGTTCACACCAAAAAGAGAACTTAGTTCATAAGAACTTTTACCCCCATTTGTAGTCCCTGCTAGAGAGGTGGTGCTATCCTGGGGAGAAAAAGTACCAATTTCTGATTGGCTGGGCGGATTGCAAACCACGCCGCGTAAAACTACAAGCCGCCATTGTATTTGCTGGCATTAGCATTATTAGCATTAGCATTAACGGAGAGAGACTAACTTATGGCAACACAAAATAAAACATGGGAGCGGTGGAGATGAGGAAGGTGTCGGCGTTCTGGCGATTTACTCGGAAGGCTTCAGTAGAAGCTGCTGGGACTCCCAGCAGCTTCTACTGGACCCTTCCCCAACTCCGGGGGACTTCCGGCCGGGGACTCCGGGCGGCAGTATACGCCGTGAAGTGGTTTGCGGCCTGCCAGTAAACCCAAAGCAGAAGAAGAAGAAGTGACGTCAGCAGCTTCATTTGCCTGATCCTCCCTCAGGGACTTATTCCGGTGTGAACGCGATTAGCTCTTAGTTCCATGGGGGCACTAAGTGCTGGGAAATAAGTGCGACAAAGTACTTGGTGTGAAAGCGGCTAAAGTGAAATACATCCAGTAGATCAGCACGACTTTCGCATGACAGAGTGCATGTGAGGCTAGTTTTATATGATCAAAATGTACCAAATACTACAGCTTGACGGTTATGAACTTGGGACTAATGGATGATGTGTTTGTGCCCCGTGTGTTTGTCTCTCCTGCACCCCTTTTATACTAAACGTTTAATTGGCATCTTCACCTCACACATGGAGCTTTATTCACTGACGACCTGGAGGTGAGCTGTTTAGCTTCCAGATCAATATATTTAACATCACGACTGTAATGTAAATGATAATTGAATGTCTTAACCAATCGGCGAAATGAATGCCATCTCGTTTTGAGACGAGATTTTGGGGGGGTTTGTTTTGTGGTATTTGGTGATGATTTAAGAGATTGATTTTAATGTTGCTGTGTAAACATTTCTACTAAGACGTTTATTTGCAAATAACACTATAGCGGGGTAAAGGCTTCAAGCGGCCTGCTGGACAGAGAGGAAAAGACCCAGAACAACATGTTCGTACGACAAGTGCCTGCATATATACATGGGAATAAGCAATGTAGATACTTTCCTTATTTGTATTTGTTATCTTTCAATCCATTTTCATTGTCCTGCCTTCAGCCCGAGCCTCGACATTTCACACGTTGTTTCATCTCATCTCGCAGATATAAGCATATTTATTAGTCTGTATTAATCAAAGTAGAAATGATTGTTTTTTTCTCCTTCCTTTTTATGGATGATCTACTTGTAGGGGTAATCGATTTGTGCAATAAACTGTTATTCATCTCACTTTGTAACCCCCCCCCCCCCCCTTTGGTTCAACTGAATGCAAGATAACCTTATTTTTGTAAAGAAAAACCTGAAAAGTGTAAAAAATATTGTTTATGTATATGAGGAGAACTCACACCGGTGATATTTCAACGATGATTTAAGGGGGAGGGTCTCCTAAAAAGCCTCAATAGAAGCTCACTACAATCAACCTTAAAGATGTTAAAGGACAGTTTGAAGTTGTCGGTGTTGTTTAAGAAAAATAAATGTACGTTTTATTTGGCTTTTAGGAAACATTCCCCTGTGGTGAATTCTGCTGCTTGACCTGTAGCTGGCGCCTCTAATGAAAGCCCCTTCTCCCCTCTTTTGAATGTGAGGGGATTTGATAAGACCAGACCCTCTTCTGTTTAGGGTTTCCCTTATCTGTTTATCCACTCTTTAGAGACTGTACTTTGCACTGGAGGCCTCCACTACGGCAACCCCAGAGGGCCAAAACAGACGGAGCTCCAGAGCTATTTTTTCACACGGAGAAATGAAAACATTGTTTTGGTATATCAGGGATGAATAAATGAGATTTTAACAAACAGTTTTTGTGTTTTATACCTGTATAAGAATGTAGTTCATGCAGCTGTGTGTCCCGTCGATAACAGCCTTGGAAACCACCTGGACGGTTTTGTTTTTTGTGGTTGCTCCGATAATCCCAGGAGGAAAAGCAAACGCAGTGATGGTCGCAATAATGTTTAGGTTTTATTTATATATTAAAGGAACATTTTTTGCTCCTTACTTTTAAACCCCATAATTCATTCGTGCTCGAATCTACCTGAAAGAAACAAGGTGTATTTATTACTATTAACCCTTAAATGGGCAATCACCTTGAAATATTATGTGATATTGATTGGTATCTATTTACTACTTTACGCCCGTATAAGACCCATATTATACCCATGTTTCACTGCTATTATTACACATGAATACATCCCTATTACACCTGATGACACCCATATTACTCCGTTACTACACCCATATCACTCGGTTACTACACCCATATCACTCGGTTACTACACCCATATTACTCGGTTACTACACCCATATTACTCAGTTACTACACCCATATTACTCGGTTACTACACCCATATCACTCGGTTACTACACCATATTACTCAGTTACTACCCCAATATTACTCGGTTACTACACCCATATACTCGGTTACTACACCCATATTACTCGGTTTCTACACCCATATTACTCAGTTACTACACCCATATTACTCGGTTACTACACCCATATCACTCGGTTACTACACCCATATCACTCGGTTACTACACCCATATCACTCGGTTACTACACCCATATTACTCAGTTACTACACCCATATTACTCGGTTACTACACCCATATCACTCGGTTACTACACCCATATCACTCGGTTACTACACCCATATCACTCGGTTACTACACCATATTACTCAGTTACTACACCCATATTACTCGGTTACTACACCCATATCACTCGGTTACTACACCATATTACTCAGTTACTACACCCATATTACTCGGTTACTACACCCATATTACTCAGTTACTACACCCATATTACTCAGTTACTACACCCATATCACTCGGTTACTACACCCATATCACTCGGTTACTACACCCATATCACTCGGTTACTACACCATATTACTCAGTTACTACACCCATATTACTCGGTTACTACACCCATATCACTCGGTTACTACACCCATATTACTCGGTTACTACACCCATATTACTCAGTTACTACACCCATATTACTCGGTTACTACACCCATATCACTCGGTTACTACACCCATATTACTCAGTTACTACACCCATATTACTCGGTTACTACACCCATATTACTCGGTTACTACACCCATATTACTCGGTTACTACACCATATTACTCGGTTACTACACCCATATCACTCGGTTACTACACCCATATCACTCGGTTACTACACCCATATTACTCGGTTACTACACCCATATTACTCGGTTACTACACCCATATCACTCGGTTACTACACCCATATCACTCGGTTACTACACCCATATTACTCGGTTACTACACCCATATCACTCGGTTACTACACCCATATCACTCGGTTACTACACCCATATTACACCGTTACTACACCCATATTACTCGGTTACTACACCCATATTACTCGGTTACTACACCCAAACCTTGAACAATTACCTTCAATGATTCTCTCTTCTAAACCATCAACGTGTATGTTAGACCCAATTCCAACTAAGCTGTTGAAGGAAGTTTTTCCATTAATTAGCACTTCTTTATTAAATATTATGAATATGTCTTTGTTATCAGGCTATGTTCCACAATCATTCAAAGTAGCAGTGATAAAACCGCTTCTTAAAAAAGCACAACCTCGATCCAGAGGTTTTAGCCAACTATAGACCTATTTCTAATCTTCCGTTCCTCTCAAAAATTCTTGAGAAAGCGGTCGCAAAACAGTTGTGTGATTACTTAAAAAACAATGATTTATTTGAAGATTTTCAGTCTGGCTTTAGAACACATCATAGCACAGAGACAGCTCTGGTTAAAGTCACAAATGACATTCTAATAGCCTCAGACAAGGGACTTGTCTCTATTCTTGTTTTGCTCGATCTCAGTGCTGCATTTGATACTATCGACCATGATATCCTATTGCAAAGACTAGAGCACTTAGTTGGCATACAGGGAACTGCTTTCGGCTGGTTTAGGTCCTATCTATCTGAACGCTCTCAGTTTGTACGTGTCAACGATGAATCTTCCACGCAAACCAAAGTTAGCCATGGAGTGCCACAGGGCTCAGTGCTCGGACCTATTTTGTTCACATTATATATGCTTCCGTTAGGCAATATTATAAGGAATCATTCTGTAAACTTTCATTGTTATGCGGATGATACTCAACTATATTTATCAATCAAGCCTGATGAAATTAATCATCTAAATAAAATTCAAGACTGCCTTAAGGACTTAAAAACG
Source organism: Pseudochaenichthys georgianus (assembly GCF_902827115.2). NCBI lineage: Eukaryota > Metazoa > Chordata > Actinopteri > Perciformes > Channichthyidae > Pseudochaenichthys > Pseudochaenichthys georgianus. The sequence continues at coordinate 5,703 of NW_027263348.1, forward strand.
TGGATGACCTTAAACTTTTTGATGTTAAACACGACCAAAACTGAAGTTATTGTACTTGGCCTGAAGAATCTACGAAACAAATTATCTAAAGATATACTAACTATGGATGGCATTAATTTGGCCTCCAGTGAGACTGTAAGGAACCTTGGTGTTATATTTGATCAGGATTTATCCTTTAACGCCCACATAAAATCAATTTCAAGGACCGCCTACTTCCATCTACGTAACATTGCAAAAATCAGGCATATCTTGCCTCAAAACGATGCAGAGAAACTAGTCCATGCATTTGTTACTTCTAGGCTGGATTATTGTAACTCCTTATTATCAGGGAGTACCAAGAAGTCAGTCAAGTCGCTTCAGCTGATTCAAAATGCTGCGGCTCGTGTACTAACCAGAGTTAGAGAAGGGACCACATTACTCCTGTTCTGGCTGCCTTACACTGGCTCCCTATAGAACACAGGATAGAATTTAAAATGCTTCTTCTCGCCTACAAAGCCCTTAGTGGGCAGGCGCCATCTTACCTTAAATAACTCGTTATACCCTACTGGCCTACTAGGGCATTGCGTTCCAAGAATGCAGGGTTGTTGGTTGTTCCTAGAGTCTCTAAAAGTACAATGGGAGCCAGAGCCTTTTCTTATCAAGCTCCACATTTGTGGAATCAGCTTCCAGTTTGTGTTCGGGCGGCAGACACCCTATCCGTTTTTAAGAGTGCGCTTAAGACCTTCCTTTTTGATAAAGCTTATAGTTAGGGCTGATTAGATTCAGCCCCTAGTTTTGCTGATATAGGCTTAGTTTGTCGGGGGACATCTTACTTCTTCCTTCTCTCTGTCTGTACCTGTGTACACTCATGTTCCGATTAACCCAGCTTCCCCACATGTCTTTCTTTTTGGTGTCTATATACGCCGGGATCCGGAGTCATGGATGATCCTGCGGTCCTGTGTCCTGGATCGCGAGCGCTGGATCTTGAGTCGTGGCTGTGGTCCTGGATCATCGGTCCTGGATGGATATCCTCGTGGATTCATCTTCCTATTATACACACATGCATTTCCAAACATCTGGACTACCTATGTTGCAAATGTATTATCTTTTCAATTTACACACGGCATCTATTGCACGTCTGTCCGTCCTGGGAGAGGGATCCTCCTCTGTTGGTCTCCCTGAGGTTTCTCCATGTTCCCTTTAAACTGTGGGTTTTCTCCGGAAGTTTATTCTTGTACGATGTGAGGGTCTAAGGACAGAGGGTCTAAGGACAAAGGGTCTGAGGACAGAGGGTCTAAGGACAGAGGGGCTGAGGACAGAGGGTCTAAGGACAGAGGTTGTCGTATTGTCATACTGATATTCTGTACACACTGTGAAGACCACTGAGACAAATGTAACATTTGTGATATTGGGCTATATAAATAAACATTGATTGATTGATTGATTGATATAACTCGGTTACTACACCCTAATTACACCGTTACTACACCAATATTACACCCTTGTAACGCTAATATTAACCCCATATTATACCGTTATAGCATCAATTGCACACATAGAAACAGCCTGTCAAAGGACTGCATTGATTTAGAGTCGTTACATGACATTTATTGAAAAGTAATGAGCCTTTTCAACAACACCTCGTGCAGCTCTTCAGCAGCAGTAATACAGCTGAGCCCAAATGGCTTTTTTCTCTCGTATTCGTTCTTCCCCAGGAGGAGTGAAAGTGCAACAGTTGGTGGTAACGATCCACACACACACACACACACACACACACACTTTCTCTCTCCATCCTGGACATTGTGTTCGGTTCTTTGTCTGTGTTGTTCTGTTCTCCGTCTGTCGCTTCCTCGTTCACACACACACACACACACACACACACACACACACACACACACACACACACACACACATGCATTATGTTGTTTTTCTGTGATTAAACAGAGGAGAGCATCTGGACTGTGATGGTGGAGGAGAGTGCAGAGCTTATTAAATACATGTTTGCAGTTTTATTTGTAGATATATGTCGTGTTTGGATTTTATATAATTACAAATGTTGAGAACTAATGATGGGATCTATCATCAAACAGCTATTAGTCAGCTGTTGTTGCTTGGTTGTACTGTACTGTTTTCATATGTATTTAACATATACTAGCCTATTTCCAAAAGCTGTACAAATCAACATTTATATATTTAGAATTTTTTTTTTTTACTGTATTTTATTTCATACATTCATTCATTTAATACAAACGTTGGTTTTGTATTCATTTTATTATTTTACTTGATAAAACTCAGTTTGAAACAACACACAGAGCTGTAATTGTACAAATGCCAGCCCAAAAAATATTTATACACACATAAGAAGTAAAAATGTGCACATGATACTACAGTATATAACATGTGTATTACTATATATACAGTGTATTAGCGGTAGCATGAATGAGATATCCACAGTCTGAATGCCTTTACATTTAAACTTAATTAATGTCTCCATGACATTTATGAGAGGGACTGCTCGAAAGTAGGATATTTGGGATATCCGTCGTAGCCAGGGTTTACGATCAGTTTCTTGGTGAGTTGTACTGAGGAACAAGCATCACAGCACCGACGGGTGAAAAATAGTGTTCAGGTAACACGGGGTGTTCAGGTAACACTTAAAGACTTTGTTATGGAACGCAGAGCAGGGTAGGGGGCTAGTACACCCTCCTGAGGGTCCGAGTGTGGATGTCATGCGAGCATAACATGGTGAAAACAATCAGTCTAAATTAACAATCGGGACGGAAATGTTCGGATTTCCAAAGGGAGGTTCTGTGAATAAATCAAAAATCAAAAACTGAAATAATTGAACTATTCATATCTTCGACTGCACTGTAACTTTTATCCTTTAATGTTTATTTTATTAGCTTTTCTTTTTAATGACTGATTTTAAATGCCATTTTCTTAATGTCTTTCATTTTTCTTTTAATGTTTCTTTTATTATCTTTTACTGTTTTGAAATGCCTTTGTCTGAATGTCTTTCATTTGTGTAAAGCACCTTGAATTGCCTGGTGCTGAAAGGGGCTATATGAATACACTTGCCTTGCCTTTAAAAGCTTTACCAGTGGTCATTACATACTATAATTAAAGCTGTCGTATCTGAGGGCGTTATGAGGTCAAAGGTGAGCTTCACTGCGGTAGTTTTTGACCCCCAGAGGCTCCAGGGTCCGGCGGACGCTCACCAGCAGGGAGCCGTCGGGGTTAAAGGTCGCGCTGACGGACAGGGGGTCCATGTCCTCGGGAAACAGGGACTTATGGGTAAATGTGTTGCTGACGCTGCCGTCATCCAGCACCTGAGAGGCAGACGAGAACACAGGATTATTTTATTACATTTTCTGACTTTTTTTATTGGACAAATTACTCAATACTATGGCACTGATAAATAACTTTTTACTGTTGTTTTCATGTGACCTACAACTGTACACACACACACACACACACACACACACACACACACACACACACACACACACCTTCTGGGCATGGATGACAACATGGTGGTTGAAGGCCATCACGGCGATGTCGTGCGGCTCAAACTGTCGCAGGTCAGCTGACAGGTAGTAGCAGTCGCCCAGGCAACGCACCGCTCCACCTGTCCCCGTCACAGCGCCCCCTACAGGAGCTACAGAGAAACAACAGATATTTTCTGATACTGAACTATTACTTTTTTATAACTTTAATGACAAACACCGTTTATTTTTCATGTGTTTTTTACAGCATACTTTTTGTTTGAATCTTAAGTTTTGTGACGACATACTATAACTTTTTTATGATGTTTACAACATACTGAAATTAGATTTTATGTGACTTTTATTGACAAATTACACTTACTTTTGTATGACTTTTTGTGACTACCATATGTCTATTTTCGGACATACTGTAATTAGATTTTCAGGTGACTTTTTATGACATAATGCGCTATGACATTTTTATGATTTCTTATGACAAACTATATGATGACTTTTCACAACATACTCTCCTTTTCGATGGCTTTTAATGACTTAAAATACTATGAGTTTTTAGGCTTTTTCTGAAATGCTTTATACTGTAACATTTTACATTTTATGAGATGACTATGAGTATCACTTTTCACAACGTTTTACAAGATACTTTACTATGACTATATTATGACTCTTATGAGATACTAGACATTGACTTTAACGACATGTCATACTATAACTTTTTAAGAATTTTCAAGACATACTATACTATTACTTTTTTGTAATAGTATAGTATGGGACCTTTTCCGTAAAACATACTATATTATTACTTTATTGAGTATTAATAACATGATATACGTTGACTTTTTAGAACTTTATAATATACTTATCCATGACATTTATACTTTTTTACCACTTACTAAATAATAACATTACATTACATTACATTACATTACATTACATTGCATTTAGCTGACGCTTTTATCCAAAGCGACTTACAATAAGTACATTCGACCAGGAAGACACAACCTTGAAGAAAACAGAATCATAAAGTACATCAGGTTTCATAAAGCCAAGCATTTCAAGTGCTACTCAACTGGCTGTAGATAAGCCAGTCCTTTGTTAGTATATAACTGCTGTGTTAATAGTTCTATCGCTCGAAGTGGAGTCGAAAGAGATGAGTTTTCAGTCTGCGCCGGAAGGTGTGTAAGCTTTCTGCTGTCCTGATGTCAATGGGAGCTCATTCCACCATCTTGGAGCCAGGATAGCAAACCCACGTGTTTCTGCTGATGGGAACTTGGGTCCCCCTCGCAGCGAGGCTGCAGCGAGTCGTTTGGCTGATGCAGAGCGAAGTGCACGTGCTGGGGTGTACGGTTTAACCAAGTCCTGGATGTAGGAAGGGCCAGATCCATTCGCAGCATGGTACGCAAGTACCAGTGTCTTGAAGTGGATTCTAGCAGTTACCGGAAGCCAGTGGAGGGAGCGGAGGAGCGGAGTGGTGTGGGAGAATTTAGGAAGGTTGAAGACCAGACGAGCCGCTGCATTCCGGATGAGCTGCAGAGGTCGGGTGGCACATGCAGGGAGACCAGCCAGGAGGGAGTTGCAGTAGTCTAGGCGTGAGATGACGAGAGCCTGGACCAGAACCTGCGTGGCTTTCTGGGTCAGCTGGGGACGCATCCTCCTGATGGTGTAAAGCGTGTATCTGCAGCAGCGGGTTGGAGCAGCGATATTTGCAGTAAACGACAGGTTGTTATCTAGAGTCACACCCAGATTCCTTGCAGTCTGAGTCGGGGAAACAACAGAGGTGCCGATGTTGATAGTCAGGTCAAGAGTGGGACAATCTTTTCCCGGAAGGAAAAGCACTTCAGTTTTGTCAAGGTTGAGCTTGAGATGATGAGCGGACATCCACTGAGAGATGTCAGCTAGACAAGCAGAGATGCGTGCGACGACCTGGGTCTCTGAGCGGGGAAAGGACAGAATTAGTTGGGTGTCGTCAGCGTAGCAGTGGTATGAAAAACCATGCGGGCTAATGACTGATCCGAGCGAGTTTGTGTACAGGGAGAAGAGGAGGGGACCAAGAACAGAGCCCTGAGGGACCCCTGTAGTTAATTGACAAGGGTCGGACTCGGACCCTCTCCAAGTGACCCTGTAGGTGCGGTCTTTGAGGTATGGGGTGAGGAGGGAAAGTGCAGAGCCTGAAACTCCAAGTTCTTGGAGAGTGTGAAGGAGGATCTGATGGTTCACTGTGTCGAATGCAGCAGACAGGTCCAACAGGATGATGACAGAGGAGAGGGAGGCTGCTTTAGCAGTGTGCAGTTCCTCAGTGACAGCAATGAGGGCAGTTTCTGTGGAGTGACCTGCCTTGAAACCAGACTGGAGCGGATCCAGAAGGTTGTTCTGATGGAGATAACAGGAGAGTTGTTTAAAGACAGCGCGTTCAAGTGTTTTAGACAGGAACGGGAGGAGAAAGACAGGCCTGTAGTTTATAACATCAGACGGGTTGAGAGTGGGTTTCTTCAGGAGAGGGTTTACTCTCGCCTCCTTGAGACTGTTTGGAAAGTGACCAGAAGTTAGAGAAGTGTTGATGAAATGGGTGAGAAACGGTAGAATATCAGGAGCGATAGTCTGAAGGAGGTTTGAAGGGATAGAGTCCAGAGGACAGGTGGTAGGGCAGGCAGAGGTAATGAGGGTAAGAACCTCACTTGGAGAGAGAGGGGAAAAAGTAGTTAGTGTGCCGGTTGACCGTCGGTCAGGTGATCCGGCGGTGAGTAGGGGTGAGTCAGAAAAAGACGAGCGAATATCGTCAACCTTTTTTCAAAGTAGTTAACAAAGTCGCTTGACAGAAGTGAGGAGGGGGAGGGGCTTTGGGGGGGTCCAAGAGGGTGGAAAAGATGGAAAATAGTTTTTTGGGATTGGAATAGGAAGATTGGATTTTATCTTGAAAGAAAGTGCTTTTTGCCTGAGAGATCGAAGCAGAGGAAGAGGAGAGGAGAGCCTGATAGGTTAGGAGGTCGTCGCGGTAATAACCTTTTAATGACTGTTTTCACGAGGTTCACTATACTGGTTTCCTCCTGAGTGGCTTTAAAGGGGACCTATCATGCAAAATGCACTTTGTGATGTCTTTTATACCTAAAGATGTCTCCCCGGTGTGTCCCCGGTGTGTCCCCGGTGTGTCCCCGGTGTGTCCCCGGTGTGTCGGGGAACTTACGCAGCGTCAGAAAATCTCTAAAAACGGGGAACAACGGAGCTGATCCAGATTTGCGTCCGATATGACGTAACATCTGAAATGTGGACCCACCGGCCAATCAGAAACGCTGCCATCAGAAACAATGCCCGACTGTTTTGGACGTAATATGGTCGGTGTTTACATTAGCATCGCTAACACTCAGAGCTAACCTGTACTGGAGAGCATGTGTGTGAAGAAGCAGGAAGTAGAAAGGAACTCACCTCGTGGTGTAACCGGCAAGAGAGAAAGCCTTTGAGATCCAGACTGTTTCCTTGATAATCCATGATATGGCGTTTCATCACGGCAGCATTTAGTTTAGACGGTAGCTGCCGGGTCCCGCATGAGCTCAGACCCCTCCTCTTTATTTCATCAATTTTTTTTTTAAAGCTTTATACCCAAATCAGCACGTTTGAAACAGGAAGTGGAATAGAGGGATATGAGGCGTGGCTAGAATGGGTGATCTTGAGCAAAACACTTCATAGACATGTTTTTTATATATCTGAGACCTATGCTATTGCCTAAAAATAGCCTGATAGGTCCACTTTAACATTGAACTAAAAATAGCTAACTGGCTAACTTTGCTATCTGGACCGGTTTCAAAAATATAAGGAAGTGTTGACACCCCCTGTCATGATAAGGGGACGCAAATAAAAATATGTGAATTAAAAATAACATCAAAGATGGAGGAAATGCAGATCTGGGAAAGTTACAAATGTTATTGAAATAAAGTTAACCAACCATTTCACAATCAGTGGTTCATTTGACACAATTCATTCATGCATTATGTATTTTTAAATGTATTTTTGATTTAATATATGACACCTTCAGCTCCATGTGTTGGAGCAGAGCGTTATTGTCCCAGTGGTTGATGAGAACACAGAGATCATTAAACACCAGGAGAGACGGAAGCTCCTGTATTTGGCTGTAAATGTGTTTTACTACCAGAGACAGTCTCTCATTACATAGCAGACTCAGCGGGAGCATAAACACGCGTGAGCCTTTGATATTAAAGTACTAAAAACGACCAAATGGCTCAATTAAATCAAATGTATAACCTGATTATAGATTATGCCATGATTTAGTCACACCAGTAATAAAGCTTATTTTATTGCGGTTGTTACGCCAGAACTGTTTTATTCTTGCTGTGTTTTACAGCCTGACACCCCCCCCTCTCGCACCTTGATATTATTTCTCTATTTGACACAGTTTCCGAAACGCAGCTTCTTCCTCTCTGTTGCATTATTATTCAACCCACACCTTCAAATACACCTGCCTCCTTCCTGATGAAGTGAAAGAAAAAGACCCTCCCTTGAGCAAGGCACTAAAGCTTTTTCCTGCTTTAATATTATATATATTAGTATTGCTTAATATTGCTTTAATATTGCTAATATTATATATATTAGTATTGCTTAATATTGCTTTAATATTGCTAATATTATATATATTAGTATTGCTTAATATTGCTTTAATATTGCTAATATTTAAAAACCGTATTTTATTGTAAAAAAGGTACATTAAAGTAGTTTAAATTAGCCTATCTGACGATGCGAGAAAGGCTAATTTAAACTACTTTAATGTAACTTTTTTACAATAAAATACGGTTTTTAAATATTAGCAATCAGTACAAAACAGGGTTATGTTGGATAAAAAACCATCCATTCATTTTACTTCATAACACCTTCCCCTTGCCTAACAAGGACATGTAGTTTCTTTGTTTTCCTGTAGCTTCAGTTCACATCATTCAGGAAAATTCTCAAGTACATTTCAAATGGTTGCTAAAAAATTATTTAAGTATTACAAAGTAAATTTGAACTGTGGCTATGTATGCATATATTATTATGTACACTTATTTGTATTTACTTTTGTTTGGCCTTAGGATGGCGATAATTGGATGACCGTTTTAGTTTCACTTAATTTCACTGTAAATAGCATGAAATTATGAGCTGTTTTAATGTTGTTGTATGTTTATGTATGTTTTGAGTGTGTGAGGACCCCAGGAAGAATAGCCAATGCTCATGCTAGTGCTAATGGGGATCCTAATAAAGACATAAAGACATAAAGGACAACATCATGCATGTCACCTTAAGAGCATATTTAAGACCCTTTTAAAGTAACTTCCGTTTATAGCTGCAGTTGATTACATCCGCTTGTCTTCAATAGTGTTTTATTGTTTATAGATGTTGTATCTTCACGGTCTACTGTGTATTTTCTACTTTTTAATGCTGTTTAAATTCTAGTCTTGTTGATTTCTACTCTTTAATTTCTACTTATGTGCAATGCCTTGTTTCGTTTTTTTATTCTGCTGCAACGCAAGACATTCCCAATGTGGGTTAACCCTCTTATCTTATCTTTAACACAATTGTAATATCATCATGTCTCCTTCTTTACGAAAACAAAATAGTAAATGCTCCACATTGTAATCTGCATGTACAATACAATAACAGAACACTTGACGACAATAACAAATGTGGACGGGGCTTTGCAAACATTCCTCTCACCAGCAGAGGAGGGAAGTAGTGGAGTACAAAATACTTCGTTACTGTACTTAAGTACATTTGGAAGCCCATACTTCTTTACTTTTACTTGAGTCCCAAAGAGTAGAACGAAGCGGTATGAAAACAGTTTTATCCCAGCAGCTATTGCACAAATTAACAAATAATGGGAGCGTCACACAGATGGCTATTTATTTAATTATGAATTTTGAATGTCCATGTTTGTACTTGTGTTTTTCTTTTTGAAAGTTTTTTAATATTTTGAGATTCGACGGAGGAGGGTGTATTAGTTCTTTCATTAGAGATGTGTCAGGGTGGATCCCTTGTGTTTTTATCTGCAAACTAAATCTACCTACGGGTACACATAAAGAACCTGAACCTGAGTTAAGAAGTTTAGTCAGTACTTCTACTTTTACCAGAGTATCTGTACTACGTAACTTGAGTAAATGATGTGTGTACTATTGCCATGTCTGCTCACCAGTGTGTCCGTAAGAGGATCTGCTGCTGAGTCTGCTTCCAAAGGGGGTCGAACAGACGGGACCCCCGCTGCTCTCCTCTCCAAACAGACTGGAGCCATCGGCAGAGTCGAGAAACGGCTCGTAGATCGGATCCAAAGAGTCGGACAATCCTCCCAAAGATCCCTCAGACCGGTAGGAGCTGGAGGTGCTGTAACGAGAAGACGAGCGGTACGACGAAGAAGATCTGCGGCTGGACGAGGACACCGAGGCCATGGCAGAGGATAATGCACACTGGGGGGGGGGATCTCTGAAAACGTGTTGGCTAATCAGAATAAACACTGACAAATCAAAAAAGTAGTTTGACCAAACAGCTACTGACCTCTCACGAGATGTCCAGGCTTCTTTTGTTTGAGGTTTTTTTATAAAGCCCAGGTGCATTGTGGGTTAGTAGCGGTCCTTCTTTAACCTTAAATGGCAGTATGCCCGACCACTGGTGCCAGGAATGTAACGGTCAAATAATAATAAGATAAGATGTGTCTTTTACAGACACGCAGTGGAGATAAGGATGAAGAGTGTTCAGAAATAGCAGGTCGTCCGTTAGACCGACACAATATGAGCTCTGTATCAATAATGCAAGAGAAAACTGGGCTCTTTATCTGCTAATGGAACAACAGATACACTGTACAGTTCAGATGTGAAATGGACAGAGAACAAATTCAAGACTTGAATCACAAAATGTGCTTTTTTTCCACGACAAAAGCCAAAGTAAAAACAGGCCTTGTTGACCTTAACATTCCCGTTTTTAAAAGCTTTAATTGAGGTGACATTTTCGTATGGACAACACAGTCCTCCGAGCAGCGCCACGTGCCAACAATGACATTCAACACGGTCATAAATAATACTTTTATATATATATATGTGTGTGTGTGTTTTTTATTGGAGGAGGGCTGAAATGACATTCAGCAGCATGGACGTGTTGCCCTTCAGGATAATGCAGTCGTAGCAGGGACATTTCCTGTTTGTGAGCTGTAAGGCTGAAACAACGCCGTTATTAACAGCAGCATACATCAACATGACAGTCCCAATGTGTGCTCTCAGGTGCAACACGTGTATCTGTCCTTGTGTAAAACGTTATGCATTAATAAACCCCTCTACGGCATATTTAAAAAAAAAAAACGCTTTTTAAAACAATTTCCGTAATTCTGTGTGACCTGAAAAGATGCAGGAGAATGGAGACTCAGCTCCTCACAGTCAGCAGCAGAAGAGTTCGTTCAGAGGTCCAACGTCTCCACTGGGAATATTTGTAATCTCCAGGTGGCAGACTGGGAGCCCAGTGAGCACATCACTGACCTCTAACAGATGGTGAATCATGAGGTGCACTCTGGCTACACTCAGAAGAGAGGGAATAAAAAGAAGCGGGAATAATTTGTTAAACCAGAACATTATTTTTAGCACTTCCTGTTTGCTGGTCTCAAAGTAGGTTTTTTCGAGTGTGGTTTTGTTACAGTAGATGGTAAGAATCTCCACATGTTAACACCAATTGTATGATTTGTAAGCGTAAATACAATCTGTAAAGGAAGAAGCTAACACAATCGCTAAGCTAAAGGTGGATAATGTTTGATTGTCTCATTAGCCACTTGTTATCTACGGCTGTTTTTAAGACACATAATCTCATGGAAAATCTCTTCAGCTTGACCATAAGTATTTAGACGCTTTTTTTCAATTTGAATTACAGACACTTCAATACGGGAGCAATGTTGGTTAGATGCTTAAATAGTAATATCATATGGTTAATGCTGAAGAGATTTCTATGAGATTTTCTAGAGTTTATATTTGTCTTAAAAGCAGCGGTTGCTAATAAGTGGCTTTGAGACAAATTAGAGACAAATTAGCCACGTTATTTTAGCGGTAGTGTTAGCTTCTTCCTTTTGGAGATTGTATTTACGCTTAAAAATCATTCAATTGGTGTTCATATGTGGAGATTCTTACATTACATTAACTGGTATTTAACTTACGCTTGAGATTTTTTACAATGTATGTGTTTTAAAAACGGCGGTTGCTAACAACTGAACATTAGCCACCTTTAGCTTAACGGTGGTGTTAGCTTCGTCCTTTAGAGATTATATTTACGCTTAAAGATCATACAATTGGTATCAATATGTGGAGATTCTTACATTACATTACCTCCTATTTAGCTTACGCTTGAGATTCTCTACAATTAATATGTGTCTTAAAACGTTGGTTGCTAACAAGTGTCTAATGAGATTACTTAACCAAACATTAGCCACCTTTAGCTTAGCGGTGGTGATAGCTTCGCCCTTTAGAGATTGTATTTGTGCTTAAAAATCATACAATTGTTATCAATATGTGGAGATTCTAACATTACATAACATGTTATTTAGTTAAAGTTTGTCTACAACTTATATGTGTCTTAAAAACTGTGTTTGAGAACAAGTGGCTAATGAGACTACTTAACCAAACATTAGCCACCTTTAGCTTAGCGGTGGTGTTAGCCTCGTCCTTTTGAGATTGTATTTACGCTTAAAAATCATTCAATTGGTATCAATATGTGGAGATTCTTACATGACATTACATGTTTAGCTTATGCTTGAGATCTTCTACAACTAATACGTGTTTTAAAAACGGCGGTTGCTAACAAGTGGCTAATGAGACTACTTAACCAAACATTAGCCACCTTTAGCTTAGCGGTGGTGTTAGCCTCCTCCTTTAGAGATTGTATTTACGCTTAAAAATCATTCAATTGGTATCAATATGTGGAGATTCTTACATTACATAACATGGTATTTAGCTGACACTCTTATCCAAATGGACTAACATACACTTCTATACCGTAGTTTAAATATTTAGCCCAAAGCCTCTTGACTTCATTGGTTGTGATTTGCTAACCATTATGTTAGCCATTTACTTCTGGCAAATGCATTTACACTTCAACTATTATAAAAGTAGTATAACTATGTGGAGATTATCCTGCTGACCATGCTCTTATCGAAAAAACATTGAAAGATCCTACTGGCTTTTTGTAAAGGAAACCAGAGGGATGCTAACTTCAGGGTCGTCCTACAACAACACGTCATCCCTGCAGCACTTTAAGATGAGATGGTGCTAACGAGGCAAAAGCACACAAGTACTGCAGCTAAGGAGAGAAGAATAACATCAAAGAGGCTCCGTTAAGCATTTTGGGCATAGATTAATTATTCTCAAGTATCTTGCAATTCTCAGAAATCCTCTGTGAACTCCAGGGGTAGGACAAGTTGTATTTATGTTTATTTAATGGCATGTCAGGATGTTGCAACAGGCAGAAAACTGCAAACTTCTTCTTAAATATAGTCTTTGAGATAATGTCAAATCCAGGAGAGTTGGTCAAGTCTACCACTTTGGTCAAGACTTAAATATCTCCTCTTCTGTCTGGATTTCCATTAAATGTACATTTCAATACTTTGGTTTATGACCAAATACCTGCAAACTAGTGCCCCTCCCACCAACTTAAGCCTTGAGTTCAGTATTGTGGCGTATGTTAGCACGCTGCGAGGTAAGAAGGTGACCATGATGAACAATTTTCTGCATTTACATACCGTTTGCAGAAATAGAAGTTCAATCAGGAGAGACGGTTTTGATGTGATGATACATATTTAATGCGCAGATACACAAATGAATGTGACAATAGTTTTGGCGATTAGGCCCCGTTGTGCAGGAGTATCATTCGGGAGGGGAGAACCGATCCGATGAAAACCCCCCGGGGTCTAGACACTGGTGGTGAATGGATAGATGGGTCGGTCTGAGGAGGAGGGGCTTAGCTTGACCCTGGTGGTGGTGAATGGATAGATGGGTCGGTCTGAGGAGGAGGGGCTTAGCTTGACCCTGGTGGTGGTGAATGGATAGTTGAGTCGGTCTGAGGAGGAGGGGCTTAGCTTGTCCCTGGTGGTGGTGAATGGATAGATGGGTCGGTCTGAGGAGGAGGGGCTTAGCTTGACCCTGGTGGTGGTGAATGGATAGATGGGTCGGTCTGAGGAGGAGGGGCTTAGCTTGACCCTGGTGGTGGTGAATGGATAGTTGGGTCGGTCTGAGGAGGAGGGGCTTAGCTTGACCCTGGTGGTGGTGAATGGATAGTTGGGGTCGGTCTGAAGGGGAGGGGCTTAGCTTGACCCTGGTGGTGGTGAATGGATAGCTGGGTCGGTCTGAGGAGGAGGCGCTTAGCTTGACCCTGGATTCGGAGGGACGGGAGGTGAAACGGGGCGGAGGAGGGTTTCGTTGAGTCACCTGAAAGGACAGCTGTCGGAGGGGAAAGAGCAGAGTTTAAAGGGTTTGACGGCACGCTATGATAGGCTCTTGGGAATAGAGCGAAGTGATTGGCTAAGCTGAAGAGTGACGCTTATTGAGAGGAGAGAGAGTAGAAACATGGAGATAGAAATACAGGAATGAGTAAAGACGGTCTTCCTGGTTGAACTTGCGCTAAGCTTCATAAGTCCTGGACAATCCTCCTGTTACTTTCAGGATTATAATTCCTACTGCTAGCTTTGACATCATTTAAAAATAGCTACAATTAGAGATACAGGTCTTTAAAAAGTGCATGTTAACATTAGACATTTTAGATTTTAGATTTACCACAAACAAGAGAGGTATCGTAGGTGTCAAGAACCTCGTAAATAAAGTGCAACATAACTAAACCAACTCATTAGCACTTTAAAAAACGTTTCAATTCAATTGATTTATTACCCCCCTCGTATTTTTTTTATAATGACTATAAAGACAATTTCTATTCTATATCTCATCTGTAGTATTCCAATTTACAGACGTGAATCTTGTGAGTTGGCTGCTTGTAATCAGGGTGCAATGTCCCAGTATTATAGCCAATCATTAAACATTAGCATTGTCTTCAACTGGAGCAAGTCAGCATTTAGTTTAAAGTATAGCCTCATCAAACTGCAAGCATTCATTCACATTTTACCATGCTATATGTACACTAATGTCTCAACACTAATGCATGAACAATGTATTGATATGAAAGTGCTGCACACATAGACTGTATATACACAAAGAGCCTGTAAAGAACCATCAATCGATCCCATATTGATGTATTAGAAATCAAACAGTAGCGGTTTCGTTGAGTTTCAGGAATGATATTTCAGATATTGGGATTTACTTAAGCCTGACCCAGATACTGCTGGTTATATTGAGTTCACATCTCCTGTGGCAGCGACTCAGACTCGATCCTAATAAACAGATTTTAATGATCTAGTCACAGCCATGATGTAATGGATGGAAACATTCATTTTAAACCTTCCTTGTTAGCTAGAACTTTAATCTGTTAAGCCCTGAGCCTGTTTTCCAGGTCTCAGGCTCCAAAAAAGATATTCCCAGAACAAATGATTATATATTCTCTTCTAAAAGGGATACATTAATAATCTTTGTTCTCAAAGTAATGATACATCTGTTAGTTGGATGTAGAAGAGTCAGAATCAATATAGATGTTTTAATTTGAAAGTAAATTCAGATTGAACATAAAAAACTATAAATTACAGTTTCCGTCCAAAAGAAAAACATTACTCATAGTGAAAACTAACCTTGGATGATGGGATGGTAGACTAAAGCTTTAGGAATCCAAACTATAACATATAATAAGTACCCTGTATCAAGATTGATGCAAAACAAGTGACCTTTGACCTTTTTAGAGAGGTTTAGACAGAGAAACCCACCTCTGGGGTCATTTGGGTGCATTTCCCATATCTCTGGCCCCCCTTGGTCGATTTTGATGATTGACACCTATTTTTAACCGTTAGAGACAATAGAATCGAGGGGAGGTTCCTAAATCTATCAAAACATTACCATTGGTGAATGAGTGATGCGCAGCCAGAATGCCCCAACCGGAAGCTGGCAGCTCTCATGAAAACTACTCTGATTGACAAAATGTTACGATGGATTATCAGTAATAATTGTGCAGATCTGATGAAGTATAACATATTTCTACCGACTTTTGTTTCAGTAAAAATGGTTCATCTCGTCAGCTGAGTTTCTTCCCGTTAAGTGGGTATGACACATTCATAGTTTGTTAAATGTTAAGAAGCCCTCAGACGCTGTTTCTTGCAAGATCTCATTCGCATTTTATTTGTATTGTATTTAAGTTGTGCATTTTGATTTAACGTTAATATTTTTATAACAATCCTAATTTGACCAACTAGCGAATAACTAATCCAACATTAGCTAGCAAGCAAGCTACAGTTAGCCAGCTAGCTGTCACTTAGCTACACTCCTTTGATCTAATTTCTTCATGGCATTAGCTGATAAAGTAATTTGGAAAGGCGAGCTATTCATCAACCAAGTCTTTTCCAAAAGACTGCATAAAATAGCTAGCTCAAGGCAGTTTTTCTCGACATAAGCTTCACGCTAATGGCGCTGTGGGGCAGCGGAAAGTCTGGGAGGATTTGTAGGTTACTTTACAATCCATGAACATATTAGAAATATAACGTGAATGATAGACAACATGTTGAGATTTATATGAGAATCATTACAACACTGTGTTGGTATTCAACATGTATGGCAAGGCAAGGCAAGGCAAGTTTATTTATAAAGCACTTTTCAACGCAAGGCAATTCAAAGTGCTTTACAAAAGATTAAAGACATTAAGCATTAAAAAAGAAAAGCTAATAAAATAAACATTAAAAGGAAAAGTACATGGATAAAAGTTACAGTGCAGTTTAAGATATGAATAGTTCAATTAAAAGCAGCGAGAAAAAGAAAAGTCTTCTTGCTGGATTTAAAAGTAGTCAGAGTTGCAGCGGACCTGCAGGTTTCTGGGAGTTTGTTCCAGATGTTTGGAGCATAATAACTGAACGCTGCTTCTCCATGTTTAGTTCTGACTCTGGGGACAGAAAGCTGACCAGTCCCTGAAGACCTGAGAGATCTGGATGGTTCATAATTTAGCAGGAGGTCAGAAATGTATTTTGGGCCTAAACCATTCAGTGCTTTATAAACCAGCAGCAGTATTTTGAAATCTATTCTTTGACACACAGGAAGCCAGTGTGAAGACTTCAGAGCAGGAGTGATGTGATCCACTTTCTTAGTGTCAGTGAGGACTCGAGCAGCGGCGTTCTGAATCAGCTGCAGCTTCCTAATAGATGTTTTAGTGAGACCTGTGAAGACACCATTGCAGTAGTCCAGTCTACTGAAGATAAAGGCATGGACAAGTTTTTCCAAATCCTGCTGTGACATTAGTCTTTTAATCCTAGATATATTCTTTAGGTGATACTAGGCTGATTTAGTAACTGTTTTAATGTGACTGTTGAAACTCAGGTCAGAGTCCATGACTACACCTAGATTTCTGGCTTTATCTGTTGGTTTGAACATTGCAGACTGATGCTCAGTGCTCACTTTTATACGTTCTGCCTTGGCTCCAAAAACCATTACCTCAGTTTTATCTTTGTTTAATTGGAGAAAGTTCTGACACATCCAGTCATTGATTTGTTCAATGCACTTACTCAGTGTTTGAATTGGAGCATAGTCTCCTGGTGAAATGGTTACGTAAATGTGTGTGTCATCTGCATAGCTATGGTAACTTATTTAGTTGTTCTTCATTATCTGAGCCAGTGGTAGCATGTAGACGTTAAAGAGAAGAGGCCCCAAGATGGAGCCTTGAGGAACCCCACATGTCATATTTGTCAACTCAGATGTGTATGTACCTATAGAAACAAAGTTATTTATATCCTTTAAGTAGGATTCAAACCAATTTAGAACTGTTTCCGAAAGTCCCACCCAGTTTTCAACATGTATGGTGGAATAAGTATGTTTTTCTTTGCCAAATGTAACTGTTACACACTGGAGGTTGCTGATCTGAAAACGCAATTTAATACAGAAAAAGGCCCTTTTTCAGAACATGGTTATATCCCCCAACCATGTCCTGAACAGTGAATATTAATTGTTACCATCTAATGGGAGATACAGGGTCCCACAATGTAATACAGTTAGACTGAAGCACTCTTTTGTGCACCAGTCAACTCTGAAATTAAATACACAGTTAAAGTCAAATGTATGTTAAAGGGTCTTTAATATGTTTTCTTCAGTTATTGTAATGTTGTGGTAAAAGTACTTTATCATCACATTAACCCTCCTGTTGTCTTCGGGTCAAATCTGACCGATTTACTGCTTTCATCAATCATAAGTTTTTGGTTTTACATTCGATCGCATCAAGGCTTCATGACATCCTTCACAGGAGACATTTGAACATATCACATTGCTGATCACACTTTCATTGAATTTTGGAAATGACCGCCATAAAGAAAAGGAATTAGTAACCATCCGGATCAGATCAAACACTTGATTTTAGTTCATTTTAACACTCCCTTTACTTTTTAAATTAATATTACTGGGGAGATTGTTTTAATTATTTGTATTTTAGTTCACATCAGGATTTGGGTTGGTTGGGTTTACTCTCCAACTTCACATTTTAGAGAAACCCTTTCCACGCGGATCTGACACTTTCGTTCCAACACAACCAGAGTATCCTCCACACACAAGGCTCTATTAGAAATCCATCACATCCTGCTCTTATATTTCCCTCCTCCTCCTCCTCCTCCTCCTCCTCCTCCTCCTCCTCCTCCTCCTCCTCCTCCTCCCTCCGCCGATGCACCAAATGGATTTAGTAATCTCCCCGGGGGCCCATGATGTCATGGAAAAATGAAATACTTACTGCTGCAGGACGGATCACTGAGACTTTGTGCGTCTGTCTGACTGCTTGTTCTCTGCCCTGCTAATAACTTAGTAATGATGATGTAGTCGTGTGAGGGCGCTAATTGCAGAAGGCTTTATGGTGTGTGTACCCCAGTGGATGTCTGCTAGTAAATGGCTTTGAAAGAGGTGAATGTGTTCATTATCTAATCATAACCATAACACGTTGCATTAATGGACTTCACTGCACTTATCTTCCCATCTTTACCTCTTTTCCTTTCGCTTTAGTCAATAAAAGGATATCGTTCACAAAGCTTATTCTGCAGCTTCTCAGCAATATTGTGCATGGTTGAAGTACTTGAGTGCTAAAGTAGGAATGCATTATTAGCTACGCTTGACTTATAATACATGCTTTCATTTTATTTTATCAAAGCCTTTTTTACCTGATGGTTTCAAACTAACTAGTCAATCATCTTCATCTTTTATAATAATAATAATAATAATCCTTATATTTATTATAGCGCTTTATCAATGACTCTCAAAGCGCTTTACAAATACTCATTACACATACAGATCATACATGTAATGGTCATCTACTGTGGACAATACCCACAGGAGCAAATTCGGGTGAAGTGTCTTGCCCAAGGACACAACGGCCTGACGCAGTGGGGCGGGAGCGGGTTTCGAACTGGAGTTCCCCAGCACCCCCCTTGATCTGATTTATAGCCAGATATAAGACATTACGCATTTGTGATACATTAGTGTATCTTGTTAATATTAAATTCTGGTTTTTATTGTGTGCACTTTGTAACAGATCCTATCAATAAAGTTGTAATTGTTGTTCTCATAGGAAAACATGTGTATTTGTTCTTGTTGTGTAGCGTGCTTACAAAAAAATCACATCACCAGTTTTTGTATTTTTTGCAAAGAACAATAACAATATTTTATTAATTTGAAATAATATCAGATGCAGCAAACAAAGATGCAT
>NW_027263348.1:35000-72331 GCF_902827115.2 Pseudochaenichthys georgianus
CAAGGTCCAAGTGACCAATCGCCTTCGATCACCATCAGGAGCCGGCCAATCAGAGAGCGAGCCTCCCTTTTCTCTTCTTCTCTTGTCCTCCACTCACCCACCTGTTTGATATTCTCTCCTGTTCCTCCTCTCCCCTTCATGTCCTGCCACGCTCCATCGACTCACCTGACTCCCCTCATTCCTCCCGTTCACTTTCCTTTACCCCTGCAATCTTTCTGTCGCTCACTTCTCATCTTGATTTCTCTCTCTCTCTCTCTCTCTGGTCGATGCTCAGTATTCATCTCCCACAGAGAGATCGATGCTCTCATTTATCTCCCACTGTATCTCGGCTCTCCTTGAACACGCTGCACACACCGTGTTCTTTAGTTATCTTTTTAAAAGCCGTTCACTGCATTCATACTTTGTTATGCCACTGACCCACATACCCAGCGACAAGGAGGTGACCCAGTTTCTCTACGGACACATAGAGGAAACTACGTGTTGTGTTGTGGGGGAATAAAAACAGAAGGCCTGATGCAAAGTTTGACTCGATATGAGCTCGGTATCGTGGGATTTAAGCGCTTTTATACGCTGTAGCAAGAACAAACAAATGTCACTTCACTAAGTGAAAGCTGAGCTGGGAGTGGAGAGGGGGAAATCAATCAAACCTAATACAAATATGCTGTGACACACACTTACACACACCTCTACACGTGTACCGGGTGAGCGTTTGACACTACGCGAAAGATGATAGGTTCAAATACTTGATTCTTTTGAAAAGATATAAGAATTAAAACTGCATGACATGTGCTAGACATATAATCTGAAGTTAGGACACACACACACACACACACACACACACACACACACACACACACACACACACACACACACACACACACACACACACACACACACACACACACACACACACACACACACACACACACACCTCTCTGTCAGTATAGGCTGGCAGCCAGTTTTATGCACAACGGAGAGACACTGCTGGATTACCTTCAAACTGTGTGCGTGTGTGTGTGTGTGTGTGTGTGTGTGTGTGTGTGTGTGTGTGTGTGTGTGCGTGTGTTTTTGGCAGGAGGCATTACATCAATAGAACAACCCCACCTGCCTTTTTTCAATACTCGTGATGCCTCCTACACACACACACACACACACTCTTTTTTTCCCCACAGTCACAAACTCTCACTCTCTGTACTAACATGCTCGCTGACATTCACACAGTCACCGCGATACAAGGGGAGTCAGCACAACTGGTGTAATGGATGATGTCATCTGGAGAGACGAGGAGAAGGGTTTTATATATATATAGAAGGTAAAACAAAGAAACGGTGCAGAGCTTCAGAGAGATTCTGTCCATGTGCCATTCACAATAAAGCAATGCTTGCTAAAACTATATTATTTTAATCATTATTAACTAATTATCTGCTTCTGAATGTGGCCACGACCAGAGAGATGTTCGCTGGGTTTCATTACATTACACGTTACTTATTAGACACTTTTATCCAAAGCGACTCACATACTCAGTACTGTGGGCAATCCCTAGGAGCACTTTGGGGGGAAGTGTCTCAGGGACATGCTGACTGCAGTGGGGTTTGAACCCTGATCCGAACACCAACGCACTAGTCCACTGCCACAGCCCTCAGATATCAGGGCTGAGACACATATGTCGATATCGGGGCTGCACAATGGAGACTTTCGTGAAATCAGAATACGGACCAGTCCAATATCCAAAATGCAATGAGTGCAATGTTTTTGGTATAACATATGGAAACATCTGAATATTATGCTGGATTGAAGACCCTGGTATTTTACAGACTTTATAACAAATATTTGTTCGGTAATATCGTGATTCATTTCGCAATATCAGTCAAAAATATTCATCTTTGTTTATTTTGTTTTTTATTTACTTATTTATTTAAATCACATTTACGTTTTTTTTCAAAATGGTGCCATTCTTAATGAAACGAGATATGGTTTTCAATATCGTCTTAAGGAATACGTGTCTTTTCCTGGTTTTAAAAGGCTGACATTCAATCCAATTCAAAGTACTGGTCTTCACATGTAGAGCTGTCCACGGCCAAGCCCCAGCCTACATCAATGACCTGATCCACCCGCACATCACAACCCGGGCCCTGAGGTCCTCTGAGCAAGGCCTCCTAAGGGTGCCCCGAACCAGGCGAAAGACTAAGGGAGACCGTGCCTTTGAGGCGGTGGCCCCAAGGCTTTGGAACAAACTCCCCCAAATAATAAAAACCTCGGCCTCAATAGAGATGTTTAAGGGGCGGTTAAAGACCCACCTCTTCCGACAGGCCTTTGGGTCGTCGGAGGAGGAGGTGAGTTAGTGGCTGTCTTCTTTTTTTATTTTTTATTATTGGTGTTTTATCCTATGTGTTACCTGCTGCCGTTTTATGCCTTTTATTCTACATGTTATAGTTGTACTGTGAATTGTGTCCTGAGTACTGTACTGTAAAGCACTTTGTACATCCGTGTTGAGAAGGGTGCTATATAAATAAAGTTTTACTTACTTACTGACATGACCTTATTATTAACCTTTACCCATTTAATAACTTATGAAACTTATGATTATTTATTAAAAGGCTCATTGTTTAAGTATTTTGAGAAAAGACACCAGTGGTCAACGGTATCGTAGCAATATTGATATAGAGGTATCTGTGATATTTGATTTCCTCTATGTCAGGGGTGTCAAACTCAAGGCCCGGGGCCCAAATCCGGCCCGTGACTTCACTTTATGCGGCCCCACAAGAGCTCTGAAAGAATATAATATGTGTATTATACGGTTACATGATGCTTTACAGAAGCTTGTTGCCCATAAACTACATGTCCCACAATGCATCTCAAATTTGCCTTTTTTCCAGAATTTGGCTTTTCTTTTTAAACCGTTTTGTGACATGCGCATTGAAGAGACTAGAATTCTAGTTTCAGACGTAGTTATTACCCTATCCGATAATAATCTAAAGCAGAGGCAATAATGTAATATAATACATTATTTTATATATATTAAATATTTATATATGTATTTTTATATAGTCTTATATATAAAACTGGCCCTTTGAATGCAACTCCATTGAATTTTAAACTCTTCATTTGTTTTCTAAAATCCCTAAAAGCTTCACCGTATTTCATGCAATGGCCAGGTTCAAACTGTTCTAAAAAAGCCCGTGTATAGAGCTGTTTGAAACTATATAAGGAATATAATAAGTCATGGTTGAGCAAAGAAATGTGAACTTTCCTACCCACCGAAAACTCTTAATTGATGCCTCATTTTGGGGGCATGAGAACAGAAGAGAAGTCATGTAAAAAGTAGGAAATGAAAGAGAACAGATGAAGCATGCAGGGAAATCGCTCAGTCATGGTGGCAGAAGCCAGGAGCAAAACCTTACTGTGCAAATTAACCTTGAGAGTCTGCATTGCAGGGAGAACGGAGGGAGAGCAGGAGGGGAGAAAAAGGGAGAGAGAGAGGGCAGAGAGGAGCGTTTAAAGACAGTGTGAATGGGATGAAGAGGGAAGGACGGGAGTGAATGTTAAAGATGAGGTGAGTAAGGGAAAGATAAGAGGAGGTGTGTGTGTGAGCCGGACTCTGAGAGGATGTGTGGAACATTTAAACCTGAATAATTAATATATCATCTGATGTAAACTAAAAAAGTCAGCTGTCCTCTAACAAAATCGTTTGGTTGTTATCATCGCTCCAAAAGTCTGGGACAAGCTCACTATTTAAGATTGCAGAAAGTCTACACACAGTCTTCTGCCAAAGAAAAAAAAAGTGTTGACATTTGTTTTACATGTGTATGAAGCACTCTTCAATGTTTGGCTTATAGATGGTTGGAGGTATCAGTCTTAAACCAGGACATTATTCAGCACTTCCTGTTGCTGTGTCTTGAAGTAAGTGTTATTTTTCAAATGTGTTTTTGGTTAAAAGCGTGGAATAAGGTCTGTGGTTAACAAAAGACTATAACGTTGTGTTATACGACATGAAATACGTCAGTAAATACCCCACTGATAGATTTTAAAATGGTGGTTGCTAACAAGTGTCTAAATGAGACGACTAAACGTCATCACGGACAACATTAGCCGCCTTTAGCTTAGCGGTGGTGACGTGAAGTCATGTGACCGTGATTTAGTTCCTTTATAGCCCAACATTAGCCACCTTTAGCTTAGCGGTGGTGACGTGAAGTCATGTGACCGCGCTGTAGTTCCTTTATAACCCAACATTAGCCTCCTTTAGCTTAGCGGTGGTGACGTGAAGTCATGTGACCGTGCTGTAGTTCCTTTATAGCCCAACATTAGCCACCTTTAGCTTAGCGGTGGTGACGTGAAGTCATGTGACCGTGCTGTAGTTCCTTTACAGCCTAAAGTTAGCTTTTTACTTCAGAAATCATAAAGTGCTGTTAACGGGAAAGTATCATAAACGTCACAGAGTTTGGTTTCTGCAAAAATCTAAAATCCCACTGGTTCTTTTTTAAGGGAACGAATGGGAGATGCTGCCTTCAGTGTCAGTTAAAAAAAAATACGTCATCCCTGCACCGCTCTACTTGAAGCTAATGCACCATCACTTAAAATAGTTTGGCTTTTTAAAACGTACTTGCAGGATGTTTTATCATTGTGTTTCACATTACCATAAGCCTTCCTGCCCTTAGTGTGTGAGTCACCTCTTCAGTTGATCCATGAACGTCATATGGTGTAGCAACAGCAACAGTGTTTTAAAGTGGGGACATATTTAAGTTGTATGCAAAATAGCCTTGTTTGTTCGAAGCTATTATAAAACGACTAATCTGCTTTTATTTTGCATCTATTTTTTACAATGGTTTCTCATTAATTGGGATCCCTTGTGATTATTAATCATTATTTTTGGCACATTTTCACAACAAAGGTATCCCAACTGTAGCTGTGTTCATGACAGGATGTGTGAGAAGGCATCAGGACTGTTTGAGGCAGATGATAGCTATGTGATGAACATGATGATTCAGCCTCTATGGAGAGAGACATCAAGCATGCTCATTTCTGACGTGGAGCTAATCTGAAGTAAACATTGAATACTGCTTTCTGTTCCTCCATCTTGTGACTGTGTGACTGCCTCTCTTGATATCAGCATGTGAAGGACACTGCTCAGGAACTAGTGGATGCTCTGTATGTGATGACTCCTTCCCTTCTGGAGAGGATCCCAGACACACGGATCCTGAGACTGAAGCTCAAGCCGGGGAGATTTTTCAAACAATAGCAAAGCAAGGTGTTTGTTAAAGGTGATATTTACTGAATAAACAAGGAGCACAAACAGAAGGTGTCTCACCGGCTGCAAAGCGTGCCTCCTGCTCTCCCTCTGTGAGGGCAGAGTAGGATCTGTTTAGATCTGACGCTGGGGCGGGGGTGTCGATGGGTCTAGACCACCCTTTCCACTCGATCAGGTGGGCGACTCGGCCCTGAGCCATGGCTGTAGGCTTCGTCACATGATCCTTCACTACCTGGGAGATACCTGCAGAGAAAGAGCATGAGGTGTAAAGTAGATTTACTCAAGTACTGTACTTCTCCTCCACTACAGTTCAGAGGTACATGGTGTACTTCTACTCCACTACATGTATTTAATACCTTTAGTTACTTCACAGATGTGGATGAATGATGTGAAATCTAATCAAGTGTTGAATCAGACTTTAGTTCCACCTGGAGTAAATCCACCAGCTACCCTGCAGTCTACAAAGTACTTCAGACTAGCTGCACCTCCACCAGCTACCCTGCAGTCTACAAAGTACTTCAGACTAGCTGCACCTTCACCAGCTACCCTGCAGTCTACAAAGTACTTCAGACTAGCTGCACCTTCACCAGCTACCCTGCAGTCTACAAAGTACTTCAGACTAGCTGCACCTCCACCAGCTACCCTGCAGTCTACAAAGTACTTCAGACTAGCTGCACCTCCACCAGCTACCCTGCAGTCTACAAAGTACTTCAGACTAGCTGCACCTTCACCAGCTACCCTGCAGTCTACAAAGTACTTCAGACTAGCTGCACCTTCACCAGCTACCCTGCAGTCTACAAAGTACTTCAGACTAGCTGCACCTTCACCAGCTTTGAGAACACTTTCATGATCAATCATTATAAAACACATCATATATATTATTCTGAAATGGACCAATCTGCACAACGACTACTTTAACTGTCTTTCACTATATTTAGATGAGAATACTTTCTACTTTCACTTGAGGAACGTTTTGAATGCTTTTACTGTAATAGAGTATTCCTACACTCTGGTACTTCTACTTTTACTCAAGTACAATATCTGAGTACTTCTACTTTTACTCAAGTACAAGATCTGAGTACTTCTACTTTTACTCAAGTACAATATCTGAGTACTTCCACTTTTACTCAAGCACAAGATCTGAGTACTTCTACTTTTACTCAAGTACAAGATCTGAGTACTTCTACTTTTACTCAAGTACAAGATCTGAGTACTTCTACTCTTACTAAAGTACAAGATCTGAGTACTTCTACTTTTACTCAAGTACAAGATCCGAGTACTTCTACTTTTACTCAAGTACAAGATCTGAGTACTTCTACTTTTACTCAAGTACAATATCTGAGTACTTCCACTTTTACTCAAGCACAAGATCTGAGTACTTCTACTTTTACTAAAGTACAATATCTGAGTACTTCTACTTTTACTCAAGTACAAGATCTGAGTACTTCTACTTTTACTCAAGTACAATATCTGAGTACTTCTACTTTTACTCAAGTACAAGATCTGAGTACTTCTACTTTTACTCAAGCACAAGATCTGAGTACTTCTACTTTTACTCAAGCACAAGATCTGAGTACTTCTACTTTTACTCAAGTACAATATCTGAGTACTTGTACTTCTACTTTTACTCAAGTACAATATCTGAGTACTTCTACTTTTACTCAAGTACAAGATCTGAGTACTTCTACTTTTACTCAAGCACAAGATCTGAGTACTTCTACTTTAACTCAAGTACAAGATCTGAGTACTTCTACTTTTACTCAAGCACAAGATCTGAGTACTTCTACTTTTACTCAAGCACAAGATCTGAGTACTTCTACTTTAACTCAAGCACAATATCTGAGTACTTCCACTTTTACTCAAAGTACAAACACCTTTATTGCCAGATGCATTCACGAACACTCACCATGCAGGGAGGACCGCGCTAAGGCAGCGATCTCTTGAATGGTCAGAGCTCTTCTTGATTTCGGTAACATTTCACTGGTGTCGTCAACATTCACCTGAAAGGAGAGGAAAGAGAGGAATGACTCGGGGGGAAAGCGGGTGCATTTTTAGTTATTAGTCTGCATTTTACCTTTTCAACTTCCCCTGGTCTTAAAACTATCAGCTGGAAAGCAGAGGGAACATTAAGAAAAATATGATTCTGCGTCCTCTGCCCCTCTCCCTCTCTCCGTGTCCGCTCACTCATGCTTTCTTCCAGCAGACTAATGAACTACAGTTCACCGACCAGCGAGATGCAGCTGATTAATACAGAGCCCTCTCCATTTCTCTGAGGGCAGCAGGGAGCATGGCTGCACATCTCACTCAATTACACTGAACCCCGGCCCACACATCACCTCCCCATCTCGCACTAAACACAACACTTAATCTCAACCTAAAACTGTACAGTGTTCATTTCCAAAGAATACAATTTACAGGCCTATTAAAGTAACACTTGCACTTAGGTTGTGTCTTATATGGTGTTCATAAACTACAAAGTCCTAACTTTTCTTTTTCAAGCCACACAGTAAGAACATCTTTAAGTAAATACTAAAAACGAGCGACTTGCAACAGTGGCAGTTCATAATCAATTGAATAACTAAAATGTAAATTCATTTTCCAGTTCATTTTATTTCGACCGCTCTGAAAAGAGACCACAATAAAAAGAAAAAAGAGGACAAGAAGAATTAGAAAAAAGAAAAAAGAAAGCTGGAGCAGAAAAGCACAGCTCAGCATAAATGCGAGCCAGAATACATCATGACTCACGAGAAACCCCAGCGTTGTGTTTTCCTTGAGAGGAGACTCCCGTGCTCACCGTGCTTTCACAACGTCGGGGTGTTTCAAGGTCTCGGAGAGGGAAGAAGATCCTCTTTACACACGGACCATGCTTTTAACGAGGCATAAGACCCAGTGATTTTTAAGAAGCTATTCAAAGGACCACAGTATGTTTAAATCAGTCAAGCTTAGCGTGTTAAGTAGCAGCTCTTGCACACTTGACAACCCTCCCGGTTTTCGCGGGAGACTCCCGATTTCATAGCCCTCTCCCGGTTTCCTCCCGGGGTCATATCTCTCCCGCATTTCTGACAAAATCAGATTGACTTGACTGTTTCCACTCGGACTTTAATACGGCTACACCATTGTTTGGTTTCCATGGTAGCGCGTCTCTTTAGTGGCGCCGCTAGCGCGCAACTGAAAGTCAGGGGGCGAGGCAGATAGTCACAGAAAACAGAACAAGACTCGACAACTACAGGTCCAGCCCACACACATGCTCCATGAAGGAAGGAGTGCACTTACAACTACAATAAGCGTGGTCTTGGCACAATTGAAATGATGAAAATACAACTCTGTTATTATTGTACAACCTGGAAGCACAGATAAAAAATCCATGTAAGTAAAATGCACATGTGTTATCTTTGCGAGGCTTCTATTAACAATAACGGATTGTGATTGGCTGTAGTTTGAAATGATGACATGTGACTTAATGCCTGCAATGAAAGTCGCGATGACTCGATCCATAGGCTGAGAAAAGTCACTAGAATACGCCAAAGCATAGGAATGCATCCCATAATATACCACTTGCTTTCCCTGTTGGTTTCAATAAGTCTTTACAACTTGCTAAGAGGATGTGAAAAGTTGCCAAATCTTAAGAGAAAGTCACAATTTGCAAGACTGCATGGCGGGTGAAAAGATAACAGTGATTCACTCGTTTCTGGTGATTATACACTGACTGAAAACAGGGATAAATACTCTATTCCATGTTCACTAATTGATCCAGCTTAACTTAACCCTCCTATTGTCTTCGTGTCCCCTTACTTTGGTGTTCGCGGTCAAATGTGACCGGTCCTGTTTTAACTGCTATTACATTAACACAAAAACCATTAATCAGCACCACATTTCATGTAACACCCTTTCAAACTGTACATATTGTATCAGACTGCTGGTACACATGAAGTACTGCAGTGAATACACAGAGAACAGACACTGAACATGTACTGCGTGTGCCAGGTGTGATCCATGTGGGGGAGGGGCACATAAGAGCGGGAAATGTGTCAAATTGTTGTGTGTGTGTGTGTGTGTGTGTGTGTGTGTGTGTGTGTGTGTGTGTGTGTGTGTGTGTGTGTGTGTGTGTGTGTGTGTGTGTGTGTGTGTGTGTGTGTGTGTGTGTGTGTGTAAGCGGGACTCTGAGAGGATGTGTGGAACATTTAACCCTGAATAATTAATATATCATCTGATGTAAACTAAAAAAGACAGCTGTCCTCCAACAAAATCGTTGTGTGTGTGTGTGTGTGCGTGTGTGTGTGTGTGTGTGTGTGTGTCATGTTTGACCGGGAACACCATGGTGTTACAAAGTTGACTAAATCATCCAAAACTCAATGAAAGTGTGATCAGCCATTGTATATGTTCAAAGTCTCCAGTGAAGGATGTCATGAAGCCTTGATGCACTCGAATGTAAAATAACAAACGTATGATTGATGAAAGTAGTTCATCAGATTTGACCCGAAGACAACGGGAGGGTTAAAAACTCTACCCTTTAAAGTGATACAAAATAATGACGTATGTTCAGCATTGTCCTACAACATAATTGATTTGCATATGAACTCACATGGAAGAGTGGAAACAGCCAAGCCGAGGCTACAGGTCGGTGGCTCCACTGCAGTCTCGTTGTAACTAAAGTAGCTCGTTAAATTAGCCTGTTAGCGAATGAGCATAACAACAGTTTGTAAAGGTAACTGAGCTTCTCCATCACACCTGAGAGCGTGCTGCTGCATCTATGGCTGCAGAGAAGAAGGCACTCCAATAAGAACAACAACAATACAGCATAAAGCATTAAGATGAAGACACCTGCAGTTCTGAGGTCTTCACACCGGCTTCCTGTCTGTCAAAGAACTGATTCATAAATACTGCTGCTGGTTTATAAAGCATATTATTACTTTGCATAATCAGCAATTTTATACTTTAAGTACAATAAGATGCTAACACTTTTGTATTTTGACTTAAATACGGGTTTGTTATGCAGGACTTTTACTTGTAACTGAGAGTTTTACAGTTAAACAGTTTTCAAATGACGTCTTTTTCACATCAGAACCATGTGAAAAAGTAGGTTTTAGACATACGAGGAATTTGCTAGGGGTAAGAATACAAAAAATAGTACCGTTATTAAAAAAATGTTTGAAAACTATTTTAAAGACAATTGTAAAGATTACAAATAATTACAATATTTACACAAAGTATAAATATATAAGAAATGGAGTACAGTGAAATAAAATATGACAAATACTATATTCTTAAAGGTGGGGTAGGTAATTTTGGAGAAGCCAGCTCGAGTGCGCTAGAATTTGAAAATACACAACCGGAACAAATCTGCCACTTCCTTACCGAGTCCCTCCGAACGCGCACACGACCAATGAGGGCACGAGATAAGTGTGTGCCCAGATGGAAGGCTGACAGGCAGGTAGGCCATCCAGTTACTTTAGCCGGCTCAGATGATTGGTCAAGCTTTTTACAGCGCCACGGCTTCCAGAGATGACATTTTTTATGTATTTTTTGTCAAAGCACTTCAGATATTAATTGCTATCGGGATGTTCAGAGCATTCCATGGGATATAACAAAAAGTGTATCTCGAGCCGGTTTCTCAAACTTACCTACCCCACCTTTAAATCAATTAATCGCAGATGTTACCTAACTGTTTTGTAAAGCCAATAGGCTACTCATGTTAATTAAATAAATAATGCAGGGCTTTTGACTTGAAACTGAGTATCTATACAATATCCCAACACTCCGTCCTGTGACCGTCTACCTGAGCATCTGTACATGTTTACGTCAATACAGGAGCATACTTTTACAGGTAAACTTCTTCAAAGGAAACTGATTAACCTACACCAGTCAGTGGGTGACCCCCCCCCCTCAGTTTACAGACCCAGACAGAACACAGAAGATGAACCCGCTCCCCCGGGTCAAATCCGTCCGCTCCGTAAAGTCCAACAACAAAAGCGAGTATCGGGTGTTGACAAGCGTCTTTGTGTCCGACGCTTTGTTTTGCTCCACCTCTATTCACGTGGAAAACGGACACGTCGACAGCAGAGAACTCATGCTGAGTGTTGTTACTCAATATGGGTCAAAGCTCCCGGCTGACTGAGCATCGTGAGGATTTGTTTTAGAGGAAGACAAGTGATTCTCAGCAGGGAAGGAGTGTGGCGCTTTCAGCTGCTTTCATGTAGACGAGTGAACACACAAGGAAACAAGTGCCCATCAGCTAGATGGGATATTTAGATACATTACATCTTGTTATCAGCTGGGAGAACTTATTTTGAACTATATGTTACCAGCATTAGCCAATGTTCTGTGACAAAATAAGCCAGAAATGCTAAAAAAAAATTCTGTTTTAGTTGGACATTTTTAATTAAAATGGTGTTTTATAAAATCAGTTTAGATGTATTTCTTAAAACAAGAAGATCCATCTTTCACAAATACCACCAGCTAAAAAACAAATATCTGAGATTCAACTCAAAATGAGTCCCATGTCATGGTTTTCTGGTTCTGACCCGTCCCCTCGTGTTATGAAGGTTGTTCTGCATGTGAGCGGTCTGCAGAGTCTCACACCCTCAAAGTGCACCCTAGGGAGTAAAGCTCTAACTCAGAGAAGACCCGTCTGCTGCCCCAGAACGCCTCGCTGGACATTTCTCTTGTTCCATTGTTTACTTCCTGGGTTCTGTGACGTGTGAACGCCCACATCAACAACAAATGACCGGATTGGCCCAAATGGACCAATCATTGGAGCCCCTCCCACACCAGGACCCCTTGGCTCACTAACAGGGCGTCCCATTGACTTGCATGGAGCTCCCTGGTTGGTAACAGACGAGTTGGGATGGTGGAGAAATGCTCTCCGCAGACCCGTTCTCTCAGCGAAACCTTTTTCTTTCTCAATATCAAGCCACGCTTATTGTTCTTACTTCGGCTGTGAGTGTGTGTGTGTGTGTGTGTGTGTGTGTGTGTGTGTGTGTGTGTGTGTGTGTGTGTGTGTGTGTGTGTGTGTGTGTGTGTGTGTGTGTGTGTGTGTGTGTGTGTGTGTGTGTGTGTGTGTGTGTGTGTGTGCTCAGGATGAGTTCCACGCTGTCTCGCTGTATTGCCGACCCGGAAATCTGTCCTCGCAGCAGCCAATCAGAGCACAGTGGGCTCACAGGGAGGGGGGGCAGGAGCTCCAGCAAGGCGTGTAGGACAGAGAGTGAATACACAGACTACACAGAGATGCTGTGAGAAACCTGTGAGTTTGGAACATTGAACGATGTGAATCTATTCTAGCAGACCTCAACAATGGAGCTATGATCAGTAGAAATGGCCGTGACACGGGACCTTTAAGATACTTATGCATTGTCTAAAAATACGACCCTATATTAAGTTATTATGTCTTATATATCAGCTGTAGAGACATATTCTGACTAGAAATTAGACAAATATGCTCGGGAACATTTCGAGTTCCTGCAGTGTGTGAAGCTCAGGGGTAAATACAATAGGTAAGGGTAAAGAGTGGAGAGGTTGGTGCATGTCAGAGCTACTGAAGTGGAGATTTCGGCAACACAAAGTAGGGTTAAAGAGGCCCTTTTCTGCTCGTTGGGTTTTCCATTTCCTTTCCATTTAGAGGAGTAAGCACGGAGAAACGACACTATGAATGTCAGTGGCAAATATAATAATTAAATAGGGTGATATAGGTTTCAGTGCATGTAAATGGGCTGTTTCCTCAGAATGACTTCCTCTCCCACGCACTTTGTTTACTTCCTGAACATCTCTTTGAAACAATCGCGCTTCTAATGTAGCACTCCAAACACATTGTACACGATAGATTAAGGGGCGGGACATCTTGAAGCCGTCAACCAATCACAACAGAGCTGTCAACGGATGTAAAAATATGAATTTTCGCCATTCTTTTAGTAACAGAATTCCCTATAAATGAGGCTGTGGATGATGTGTGAATGTCTGCCTTGGTAAGAAGCTTCAGAATGCAGAGAGGAATGAAAATGGAGAGGTTGGTACTGGTAGAGGTTTCTGATGTGAGGAGGAGAAAAAACTCCATTTGAGAAACAACACACCCTATAGAGGCGAATAGGGTAAAACATGTACCCATTAGCCGCGTTCACACTGCGGTACTTTTCCCACAAAGGTTCATGTGAACTTAGTTCATGATCGCGTTCACACCAAAAAGAGCCGGTACTAAAAGTAGTTCATGCGAACCTTTTTACCCGCTCGAAAGTCCCTGCTAGAGAGCAGGGACTTTCGAGCGGCTCTTTTTTGCAATAGAGTCTGTCTGCAGACCGCAGCAAGGAGGCGTTTCCTATAGGGGCGTTTCCTATAGGGGCGTTTCCTATAGGGGCGTTTCCTATAGGGGCGTTTCCTATAGTGAACGACGGGAGCCGGCTCTCGCCCGCGAACGAGCCGTTTTTTGTTTTGTTTTTGCGGAGGGATCTAGATCGGCATGAAGGAACATTATGCAATGTGGACATTTTCCCGCTTATTACACATGGCCACATTCTCAACAAAGTAACGACATGACTCCCAATAATAATTGAAATGCTTTTATGGATTTAGAAAAAGATTTTATTGATTTAAAAAATAGTTTTTTGTATTGATTTAAATTGACATGCATCCGCTAAGAAAAGTAGTCCGTTGTTACCGTTTGAACTAACGTAGCAACGGCAGGAGCTGCTTCTATAGTGTTTTTGAGGAGCTTTTTAATTACAGATTTGAAAACATCGTTGCTTGCTTTAAAAGTAGCACAATTCATTATGTCAAACCTTGAAAGATATCCCTGCCCTAATGCCAAAAGTAACTGGCAACTGAATATATGTCGCCGTAGCTATGATGTCTATGTCTGTACCGCTGAGTTGATCTCAAAGCATGCTCCCCTCTCCTGCAGGGAGAAAAACTATATGTATATACTTTATATAGGTTGATACAGTAGCCCCTTTTTTAAAATAGTTTTTATAGGTGTTGCCATCTGTTTTGTGTAGCGTGGTTCTACAAGCAAGTCAAGGCATTCATTGGGTGGTATCAGAGAGTTAAGGGTCTGTAAATGCAATGAAAACAATTGGCCACAGCAAATACTTTATATTAAACATGTAATTTTTACTTTTGAATACTTTAGTACAAAGGATGTCTTGAATAATTTAAGTGATATATGTGTACACATATAAATCATTAGTCAAAACAGGGCTACATTTGATTTAATTAAAAGGTATAATATGTGGTAAACTGAAGAGCCCTTTGGGAGCCGAAAGAGCCGGCTCTTCTTGGTGAGCCAAATGATCCGGCTCAGCAAGAAGAGCCGGAATTCCCATCACTAGAACAATGACTTCTTCTGCGAGGATTTATAAAAGCAGCTGGATAAAAAAAGTTAGGAAACGCCCCTATAGGAAACGCCCCTATAGGAAACGCCTCCTTGCTGCGGTCTGCAGACAGACCCATCTCCTTTTTTGAGAAAAGAGCTATATTCCTGATTGGCTGGGCGATTTGCAAACCACGCCCCGTAAAACTCCCAAAAAGTTTTGTGAAGCCGCCATTTTATTATCCTCGCATTAGCATTATTAGCATTATTAGCATTAGCATTAGCCCAGCGCAGAAACGCAGAGAGACTAACTTATGGCAACACAAAATAAAACATGGGAGCGGTGGAGATGAGGAGGTGTCGGCGTTCTGGCGATTTACTCGGAAGGCTTCAGTAGAAGCTGCTGGGAGTCCCAGCAGCTTCTACTGAAGCCTTCCCCAACTCCGGGGACTCCGGGCGGCAGTATACGCCGTGAAGTGGTTTTCGGCCTGCCAGTAAACCCAAAGCAGAAGAAGAAGAAGTGACGTCAGCGGCTTCATTTGCCTCATCCTCCCTCAGGGAACTTATTCCGGTGAGAACGCGATCTGTACTTAGTTCATGAGAACTAAAGAGTTCGCATGAACTAAGTTCGCATGAACCTTTGTGGGAAAAGTACCGCAGTGTGAACGCGGCTAAAGATACCACCATGAAACTTCCCCAGGTCATTGCTGACATTAAGACATTACATGTTTCTATAACATGAAATGTTATGTTGAAAGGTACATTTGAATTGCTAACTTTTGGTGAATTTAGGACAAGTAGACAAAGTAAACTCCTAATCGTGGATTTTGGATGTTTCCTTTCCACTAGTCAGAAAGAAAGCACGTTAAGGAAGGAAAATAGCCTCAAATTGATGCTTGAAAAACTCTACTTGTCGCACCTCCATGTTTTAAAGCCAAGCTATTTGTATTTATGGATTTGGGACTGTCAAAATGGTCCAATGCATGAAGAAAAGTGTTTTCCTGTCGTATCTCCACTTAAATCTCACTAGCGTCCTTCCTTTTACTAACAATGAGGTTCATCACCCTGACCTCGTCCTGTCGATTCCATTTAACACCAGCCGAGTCACAAACAAATAAACAAACAACAACAAAAGATGGTTAATCCGTCAGAGGCGGGGAATCCCCAGCCTGTGATGGTATCAGAGTTTATAGTAATCCTCTGGAGCCGCGGATCAGAGGATAATCTGCAGGAGACGTGACACACACCCTCAGAGAGAGAGAGAGAGAGAGATATCGTGTTTGGCTTTAATTACAAATCAGATGTCAGACACTTAGTGCCGTCCACCCTCAGCCCGGTGTTTGTTTGCAAATAGATACCCAGAGAAATCGCTTCAGACTGCTGTGGGAGGATCTGACACTCCTTCAGGGGCAACACTCAGACTTACGGCGCCGAACGCAACTTGTATTTTCCCAGAAGAGTTCCCCGTGATGATACTTTAAGACTGAAAGTGTTCTTTAGCTCCATTTGCATCTTCCACATATCTAAGAACAAGGTTATTCAAGTATATTTAAACTCCTATTTGAACTAGATAGCTTCATGCCATCACGCACAGGATTTCTTTATGTATTATAATTAAAGTGGCATCCTCTGTTTTCCTCTCTCCTGTGGACTCGATAGCCTACCTGTGTTTTACTTCTTTTAAAAACGAAAAAAGATAGTCCTGAACTTTGTCGCATAGATTTTCTTAAATGATTAGTTTTGCACATTACTATCATTCACGATTCAAGTGTCTGAGGTGGCTATCTGCGTTTTCATTTGTCCAGTCTATTGTACTGTTCTGTCTCTTTCCTATTGATTCTGTAATGTGTCCTGTTTCTCATGTGAGAACATGTCAAACAGAAATTGATATAGTCAAACAAATATGTGTCTGGAATTGGCCATGGTGCAGAATGAGGACTGTTAGAAATTAAAATCAATGTTTTATGGCATAATGTACCTTAATCATACCGTCAGTTTAAATGCTATTTTATTCTGGAAAAAACCGGAAGTTCTCAATACCAAGCTTTTATTCTGAAAATCCTTCATGACGACTTCCGGGACTACCGTCCATTAGTATCATTAAAGTGGCTATTGACGCCGTTAACATGTATTACATATAAAGTTATGAAAGAGATAAGGAGGAGACAAGGCATGTGGAAGTAAGCAATGAATGTAAAATGTCGAAATCCTCTGTTTAACGCGATATCGGACACAGAAGAACGAGGGGGAAGTCTCCTACGGCACACAGCCCCCAGAGAGGAGGAGCGAACAGCCAGCAAGCGGGAAGGACGAAGGCTTGTGGGCTCTCTTCTCCACGGCCTTTCTCTCCTCACTGAACAATATTCTGCTTGTAACATTAATGCGCCTTTTTTAATTAAAGTACCTTCTCAGAGACTCCATTTAGTCTCCTTTTAAAGCTTCTCTCCTGGACGCGAGAATAACGAATAATTTTTAAATCAGCACAAACCGAGAAGACAACAAAGAGGATTGTTACAAATCTCAACTGCTCTCAAAGAACATCTGTAGGGAAACAATTACTGAAGCTCAAGGGTCATCTTTTTGTTTTTTTATACATCCGTCACAACTCCACAGGTTGCATACGTGTGAGTGACATTTTGTTTTTATCCCTGTTATTTTTTGTATAATTACTAAGGTTACATCACAGCAGAAATCCATTGTGTGTCTTTGTACTGTCTGATTGAGACACACACACACACACACACACACACACACACACACACACACACACACACACACACACACACACACACACACACACACACACGTCTCTTTCTTCCACATGTTTCCATGCAAACCTCTCTCTCGTTTCTCTCTTTCTCTACGTCTTAACTTTTCGCATTTTGTTTTTATCACTCTTATTTTTGTATAATTACTACAGCAGAAATCCACTGTGTGTCTGTGTACTGTCTGATTTAGACACACACACACACACACGTCACTTTCTTCCACATGTTTCCATGCAAATCTCTCTCTCGTTTCTCTCTTTCTCTACGTCTTAACTTTTCCACGTTGGGAACATTTCTATGGCAACTGGTCGCCATGGAGCGATTCCTCTCTGCACGCCTGACGTCGTCACAGAAAAAGAAACAAATAACTGCCGCTGCTTCCTCCTTTCATTCGCTGTGAAATCTGCAGCAACACTGCGTCACAGACGGGACATTCGCATCATCACACAGGCATGACATCTCCTCCTAGCTCTTCATAGGCGGCAGGACAAAGGAACCTGCTAGGAAAGTGTACATGAATGCAATGACAGACTGTGGCTGGTTGCACAAAACACTTACCTTAATTATGACACTCTATACAGGGTTATACTGATGTTTTTCACCATAAAAGCTGTCCTTATAGGGAGAAATATAAAGGCATTTAAATAGATTTTACAGCGGTATAATCTGCAGTCTTCACGGTGATGTGATGTGTGTTAATGCCTCATAAAGTTGGCCTATAAAAGCACTGCTGAGTTTAATATGCGCCCAGTTGCCAAAGAAATGTCAGTGTTTCGTTGGTTGTCTTTCTAGATCCACAGCTTGAACCAAAACCCTTTATTTCCATGCCTGACATCCTGTATGACTCATTGCTACTATCCTCTCAGTTCGCCTGCTTTTAGCAGAGGAAACACGACCATTAACAGGACCACACACCGACGCACCCAGTGTGGGTTCCTACCTGCTGTTTGCTCAAATACACCGTTTTCATGGTGGCTTTGATACCTGGTAATGCCCGTAGAGATGGCCTAAAGGTAGTAAAGAATAAAAGAAGACAAGATAACCAAATTGTCAGAGAAGAAGAAGACAATATGTTGTTGATATGGAGATTAATTATAACAGACAATACATCTATATTCAATCATTTTAGTTCCATGATGGCAGACTATCTGGAAATTGATTGAATGTATTTTGTTGTCCGATAACAAATTGATCTTTATACTGAAGTGGGAGTAATGTAAAATCCCTCAATGAACAAACGTATTAAGTTAGAGTCAAAGGTATCTTAAAGTTTGGTCGCTAAGGGCTTTATCTTTAATTAAGGGCTTTCTTAAGTAAAAGACCAAGACGTGGATAAAATCTTAAATCCTTATTCTGGAAACCTTAAGGTGAAAACTTTGTGTGCAAACGGTGTTTTTTAAAGAAAGTGTAGGTAATGGCTGCAACGCATTATTTCATGATTTTACATATTCAGTTTTGCTCTGACACTACATTACATGTTACTTGTTAGCAGGGACGTGCACAGGTACGGGCTATTGTTGTCCGGGCAACGGCAATCCCCTTTCTGACTGCCCTGCCCCTCTGGAGAGAGCGAGAGGTTTTTTTTTCTTTCTGTTGTGGTCGAATCACCAGTCCCTGGTTTTAATTTTAAAAATCAAGTCACCGAATGCAAGTAGTTGCCCTAGCTTATTTTGTTATGAGATGATGATGTGAATTAATGTTCAAATTAGTTAATGTAATAATCGTTTTGGTCTTCTATTTTTTTTCGGGGGGGGGGGGCCCTTTTTCCAGTTTCGAGCAATAGCCCTCCAAATGTCTGTGCACGTCCCTGCTTGTTCGACGCTTTTATCCAAAGCGACTTACATACTCCCCACAATCCCCACAGGAGTCTCAGGGACACAACGACATGCTGACTGCAGTGGGGTTTGAACACCAACGCACAACCCACTGCACCACACGCCTCCCACATGAACAATAACACTAAAATCCAAACTAAAAACTCTCACTTAATCAAGTAAATCTGTGTTTTTTGAGGTGCCTGAAGTGCACAGCGTTAGACTTGTGATAACATCAGGACTCCAGCCATCCTGTCTCTCACGGTGCGTTCAATACCTGCTCTGAGTTATTCAACGGGGAATAGAGAGAGGCTGGATATCATAATGGATCATTTAGGCCGCGCTAATAATGCTCTGCACATCTCAGACCTGCTGGATTAGAGAGGAGAGGTCGATTCAGACGGCTTTATTCTTTCTTTATCCCTGAGCATACTGTAAGCATTGCTCTGAGTTCACAGCTCCACCGTGAATAGACTTAAATACTGATTGTTGGTATTATATATCACCAACTGCAGCAGAACAACAGGCTCCTCATGCTGCTCGCTTCAACTTCAAAATGTCTGACTTCTTCTGAAAAAGAGACAGTGTGTTGTCCCCTATCTGTAGTCAAGGAAGTATAAAAGACTACAATTCCCACGGCGCCAAGAGACACAGAGATGGTGTGAAAGACGTCGTGGAGTCTATCGTTAAGTAAAGTTATATAAGCTTACACAAAGCAAACAAAGAAAGACGATCCGAGTTTAGGGATGTCCCGATCACCTTTTTTTGTTCCCGATCCGATTCCGATCATTTGATTTTGACAATCTGCCGATACCGATTTTTCCCGATCCGATCTTTATGCAATGCATTAAGAGAGAGAAAAGGTAACAGATAACGGCTGGTCATCCAACGCGATGAAGTCAGCTATCTTGGCTGTTATTATGTTGGCCTTGTCTCTGTTCTGGGGCAGTTTCTCTTTCCTTTTGAAAGCCTCTGAAAGCATCGGTTGTTTCAGTGCCGTTACCTGAGTGGCCGCTGTGTACTCGCCGTGTTGTTGTTGGTGTTTGTTTCTCAGGTGGCGTATTAGATTGGTCGTGTTGAACGTAGCTCTGTTCTTTCCACCACGCGGAACCTCTGCCTTGCAAACATTGCATCTGGCTGTTACACTGCCTTCGCTTTCAATTTCATAATACTTCCAAACTCCTGACATTTGCTCTGTCCCGACTCCCGAGTCACCAGCTGGACGTAGCCTCTCGTTAGCTTGCTGCTGCTATTAGACTCTGCGCCCACTCTGTTGCCAGATGTGAGAGAAATAAGCAACCAGGTCTGAAAACAAGCCCAAAGGAAGCAACACATACATGATGCTGTGTAATTTTAAACCAAAACTAAGTCATGGTCTATGGTCATTTTTGTTTTGTAACATTAAATAAAATAATAAAAATATTTTATAAAAAATGTAAAAAAAAAAAAATCCCGATCCCCGATTTTTTTCTCCCAAATCCGATTTTTTGAAAATCACGTGATCGAATCCGATCCCCGATCACGTGATCGGATCGGGACATCTCTATCTGAGTTGTTTATTATTTATATCTGAGTTGTGGCTCGTTTGTGTTGATTTCTTTGACTCTGTTGTAAAAGCCTGTTTTCTTTATTGAATGTGTGAAAAGTGTAATATTATATAATATAACGCAAGTCCCACAATATCAACACATCATGGAGAGCCGGAAAAGCCATCATTACTGTGAGTAGAACTGATATATTGAGAGATAACGGGTTAGAAAAGTGGCTTTTTGGAAACACAGGAAGGAAGACGGAGGAAATACTCCATCTAGTTTTTACATTATGTCCTGATGCTTTCAACCAAAGCGAAGTACAATGACTTTATCGTAGAAAAGCCAACGTAATCAGGGGTTAAGTATCTCGCCCAAGGACACTTCAACATGCCGACCCTCCAGTTAGACAACCACCGAGCCAAAGCTAACCTCATTTGTGTATTAATGCTCATGTACGGCACTTTACATGTAGTCAAAATGTGATGAAAGCACTTAGCGTACTCTACTTTACAAATACATCTTTGAGGTGTGTACAGTAATATGTGGCTGTTACGGTTTGCTAGTGACAAGAAGAAGTAGATGTCCGACATCAAACCAAAGTAGAATTGTGAATGGATAACAATCGACTTAAAAGGCAACATAAAGTATATCTGCCTGTTATTATTAAAAATAACACATGCTATCGTTTAGTAACACCTGTTCTGTGTCAAAATCTATTCTATGCAAGGTTTGTCAGGGAAATGTTATAAATGCCTCAAAGGTATGATGATAGGTAACAGGTCACCTATCATGCTATCTTTGGGTCTCAGATATATACAAATATATAAAAACATGTCTATGATGTTTTTAGACATCTCTCATATCCCTCTATTGAAGCCCTGTTAGAGAAACGCGGATTTTCGGTCCTTAGCTTAAAAAAAAAGAGGAGGCGGAGCTAATGCCTGATCAGAATTCTACCGGAGATAAAGTTAAATTCTGCTGTGATAAAACGCCATCCTGTTCTAAACCACATCAAGGATTATCTCTGAAACGGTATGGAGCTCAAATGCTTTTTCTCTAGCGGGTTTATCACAAGGTGAGTTCCTTTCTTTATTTCCTGCTTTTTAAACACGTGCTCTCCAGTACAGGTTAGCTCTGAGTGTTAGCGATGCTAATGTAAACAAAGACGAGATTACGTCCAAAACACGTCAGGCATTGTTTCTGATAGCAACTCTCTGTGGGTCCGCCATCCGAAATTACGTCATATTGGCAGCAAATCTGGATCACACCCGTTTTTTAAAGATTTGGGTACGGAGGAAAAGAGAGGGTTTTATTTTCTGACGCTGCGTGACGGAGCCCTGGAGGGTTTATAGAGAGAAAAATAAATAAAACGAGGCCACGCTTTAGTAACTCGTGCGCACGCTTTAGTAACTCGTGCGCACGAGTTACTAAAGCGTGCGCACGAGTTACTAAAGCGTGGCCTCGTTTTGTGTGTGTG
The DNA here is from genome assembly GCF_902827115.2 of Pseudochaenichthys georgianus. Classification (NCBI taxonomy): domain Eukaryota; kingdom Metazoa; phylum Chordata; class Actinopteri; order Perciformes; family Channichthyidae; genus Pseudochaenichthys; species Pseudochaenichthys georgianus. The sequence continues at coordinate 57,132 of NW_027263348.1, forward strand.
TGGGCATTTGTTTATGATAGTATTGTTCGTTCCGGTGCATTCCGGCAGGACTATAGCACATCGAGATTAAGATTAAACGAATTTCTTTCACTTGGGAATACACATACAACTATGGAGAACCAGATTTGTGTAAATTACTGTTCGTGGTCATTTGAAAACAAATGCGCCCCGGCGACAGGACATCTCCTTCATAAAACGAGGGGGAATACTCTTGTAGTTCGATGTGTGTAGAGGTGTGTGTGGTTAAACGTAGCAGCCTCGATCTCTATCCAGCGGTTCTAATGAAGGGCAACGCAGTGAAGTAAACAGTAAAAGGCACCGCTCTTTGCAGCTGGTGCTTCTCTTCAGATTCTGCTGAATTACACGTTACTGCCTCCAGCGCCCTGTACGACGAAGCCAGTTCAACAGACCCTGGATATGTTTGATTTACCCGGCGTAACTAACCCTAACAAACGCGATGTCGCTAAGCGGTCCTACGAAGCTGGTTATCAACTCAGCAAATCAACCAGGGTTTCTCTGTCCGGCTGAGAGTGCGTTCACGTGAAAGGGACGAGGTTACCAACATTTGACCAATCACAAACATGGAGACGCGTGCTGACAGCGCAGCGTCATACTTCATGAATGAATAGTGTAAATAGCAAATCCTGCTTCGTAGTACAGGCCACTGGTGCCACAGAGATTTCATAAAGTGAAGGATGTTTTCCTTCTATAAAACAGCTGTGGGCAGCAGCAGATTCTGTGAGTCACGGACAGGAATCCCTCAATTTCAATAAAACGAGGCTACGCTTTATTAACTCGTGCCCACGCTTTATTAACTCGTGCGAACGAGAAAGTAAAACGTGGCCACGTTTTATTTATTTTTCTCTCAATGAACCCTCCAGGGCTCCGTAGTTCCCCGACACACCGACACACATATTTATGTATAAAAGACATCAGAAAGTGCATTTTGCATGATAGGTCCCCTTTAAAGTCTTGCACCTTGAATAAAGCGTTATGTAAGGCTGGCTCTGTTTAGATCCACCATTTTAACCAAAATGCCCCCAAAAAACTATTTATTTTCTTCTATAACTCATTGCTATTAGGCGCCAAATATCCTCTTAGTCCCTCGGCTTCTTCCACATGAACAAAACAAAACAACTGGATCAGAAATTGATGGAAAAGAACGTGTGTTTTCTCACGGCTTATTGGTGAAATAAACATTAAGGAAAGCCACTATATATGTGAGCATCGAGATGATGATACTTTGTCCAACAGGCGAGAGGCGTTAAACTCGATGACCCTGAGAAACCATTTAAAATCCCAAATGACTTTTTTGCTAATTACACTGAAGGGCTCGCATATAGGAAGAAACCAAGTGGTTAACATTAATGAAAGTAAAATGGAGAAAGAACTGAAACATTAATAAGATAATTATCAAACCAGGAAGGGTTGATCAAATAATGTTCTGCTCCATGCAGCCAATTACTGACAGAGCGCCATCTGTGATTAGGAAAATCTGGATGCTGTCTGAGTAAGTTAAGACTCAGTGATGTGATAGTTTAAATAACGTGAAGTCGTGCACTGAACATCCAGTAATCTGTGCAGAGATACTGAGTGGAAAAGTGCACTAACTATTCATCCCCTTTGTAGGACTGATACAAAGTTATATAAGTACAACACCTTGATATGGCTTCTGCAATATGTGACTGTTCATGTTAATACAATAAATATTCGTGTGTATTTTACTTAAAGACTTTTACCAGAGAAAACTGAAAATGTTTTTAGACTCCATGAAGTGATTATAGTGATTATATAGTGTATATTATTATGGCCGGGACTTTAACGCGTTAATTAAGATTAATTAATTACACAACAATTATGTTTGGAGTAAAAGCCCCTGGTGTAATGGCACTTTCGCCTTGTTGCATGTGTTTTAATGTGGTTTTTTATTTATGTCTAAATGTGTGCATATGTATAAATGTGTCTGTTGATTGTGGATATATATAGGTGTATACATATTTTTATTATATATAGATATAGTGATTATAGTCAAATATTTTAGAAAATGTGGAAATGTCACATGCACGCTTCCACTAAATTCAATGCCTCACGATGTTAGGTTAAACTGTCATCATCTATTGTTAAGCACTGAGAAATATGAATAGTCGAAGGTGTGGCAGTCGTTTGGGTGACTGACCCGGAAGTTAGCATCTCCCTGGTTCGCGGAAACTCAACAGGAATTTTTCATTGGATTTTGGATTATTGCAGAAAACGATCTCTGTTCAAATCTCTTCAAATCTTGTGTTAACCGCAGATCTCATTTCAGGCATCTGACCAAAGGCTATTTCAAAAAACCGTTGACTTTGAGACCAGGGAACAGGAAGTGCTGCAATGCTAGCTCCCTGCTCATAGAGTCCTATTGTGAAGCAGGACATGTTCAAAGTTGTATGTTAGAAATGTGAAGTCCCCAGCACATAGAAGCTGCCGGATGATAACTTGTTGAGAAATGTTCACAATTAGCATTAGTTTAGTTAATTAGTATGAATTGCCTTTATAGCCTATGTGGACAATAGTTACAACATTTGGTTTTAGGGGTTATTGAGGATGCCGAGTCCATTTCTGACATTTTCAGAATAAAAAATGAACCAGAAAATGTCGTATTTGTACTGTCTGTGGGCTGATTTAGATTAATTTTGGGTTGATTTGGAAGATTTAGGCGACTCTCTGGATCATTTTGATTGGACAGGTTGCCTATTTATCTGAAAACAAATTGTCCACAGTAGAGGTGCATATTTATTAAAACAAAATAGTGGTTTTAGGGGTTATTGAGGATGCTGAGTCAATTTCTGACATTTCCAGGATCCAAAATGGCAGGTTTAACCCGAAAATGTCATATTTGTGCTCCTTGTTGTCTGATTTTGATGCATTTTGGGTCGATTTGGAAGATTCCAAATCGAAGATTCCAAATCGACCGGTCAAACACGGTCAAGGAAGTAAACATCAATTTCTCTCGTCGTCACTCTACACTCGTCGATCAGAGCGAGCGGAGCGCATTTTCGCGAGCGGAGAACATTTTTGCGAGCGGAGCACATTTTCTCATCCGCCTCACGGAGCGTGGAAAGTGAGGGGCAGGGCTGCCTCTCTTCCGTCGGCGTGGATAGGAGGTTTACCTGTGCACCTGGGCTGTTGTGGGGAGGTTTTTCCCGGGAAGTCGTGGAGAGACGGAGCGGCTGCACGTTGTTGTTTGGGCCCCCTTTTTCCACCTGCACAGTTGTGCTGTGGCGGGGACCTGCTTCCACTTGTCGTGTCCTGGCGAGATTTTACCCTGGGGGGCGTAACGGAGAGACCGGAGCGGCTTCGCGTTCGGGCTACGGCCTGCTTTACACCTGCTGTCGCGGAGGCCTGTATCCACCTGCTCCACCTGTCGTGCTCTACGGTGCCGAGGACGTTTTACCACGGGGATATTGCTGAGAGACCGGAGCGCCTCTACGCCTCGAGCTGGTCCTGCTTCGCCTATCCTGCTGTACTGAGGAGGTTCTGCACCGGGGATATCGCGAGGAGAACGGAGCGCCTCCACATTTCGGGCCTGCTTGCACGCCTATCCGGATGCTCTGCTGGTCTGGGATAATGGCCCATATCGGGATTCTGCTGTGCCTGTTAACTGTTTTGGACTATTATCATCAAGAGAGATATAAAACATTTTGTGGAGCAGGGTTTTGTTACTGATCTGTTTGATTTTGATTGGGGTAAAATCGATCTGTGTGCTGATGTAGAAACCGCATGGTCTTATTTTTATCTTGGTTTTATGGAGATCATTGATAGACATGCACCCCTGCGTAAATTTAGAGTAAAGGGACGAGACAATCCTTGGTTTTCTGCTGAGCTGTCCAGTCTCCTTCATGAGAGAAACAAGGCCTGGGCAAAGGCTAGGAAATCAGGCTCAGAGGTAGAATGGCTGCGTTTTAGGCAGCTAAGGAATAGCTTCACTTCAAATGTCAAAAGTGCAAAGTCGAAGTACTATTTGTCAGTTACCACAGAAAACCTAAATAATCCTAGGAAATGTTGGAAAGCAATAAAATCGATATCAACCGGTGAGATCCGTAATGAACTACCTCCGTGCCTTACCACAGCATCTGGCTCTATATCGGACAGGGCTACTATGCTAAATTGCTTTAATGAGCATTTTGTGTCCTGCGGTTCTATGTTTGATTCTGTGACTAACTCTGCTTCTGTGAACACTACAGTCTGTGACTCTGAACAACGTGGTCTGGAAAACCCTTTCAGTTTTACCCCTTTTACTGTTGATGTTGTTCGTGAAGCCTTATCCAAGTTAGATCCTAGGAAACCGGCCGGCCCGGACAACGTAGAACCTTTCTTTTTAAAGATAGCTGCAGATTTTATTGCTCCACCTCTCACTTCTCTTTTTAACCTCTCCCTCAGCACGAACACAATTCCAAAAGTATGGAAGTCAGCGTATGTCTTGCCTTTACTGAAAGGAGGGGAGGCAACTATTTTAAATAACTATAGGCCAATCTCTAAGTTGTCAGTTCTGGCTAAGGTGCTCGAACGCTTAGTGAGTGAACAAGTAAAGGAGTTTTTATCTATAAATGACATCCTGTCTAAACATCAGTCAGGATTCAGAAAGAAACACAGCACCATCACTGCAACGATGAAAGTGGTAAATGACATTACTACTATTTTAGATAATAAGCAGAGTTGTGCAGCTCTGTTTATTGACCTTTCCAAAGCGTTTGACACCGTTGATCATCGCATCTTAAAGCAGAGGCTACTCAGTATTGGCATATCCAGCCATGCAGTGGGTGGTTTGTGAACTACCTCTCTGAAAGGTCCCCATGTGTTCACTTTGATGGACTGTCTTCTGAGTGGTTAAACATTTCTAATGGTGTACCACAAGGTTCTGTTTTAGGACCACTTTTATTCTCCATATATATTAACAGTGTAGGTGATAATGTGGATGAAGCTACTTTACATTTTTATGCGGATGATACCGTGATGTACTGTGCAGGTCCTTCCATTCAGGAGGCTGTTGTTAAATTACAGGCTGTTTTTAACACTATTCAGACTCAGCTCTCTGAACTAAAGCTTCTTCTAAATGTGGATCAAACCAAGGTAACGCTCTTTATAAAGCTAAAAAGACACCAGAGCCTGTTTTAGATATTGTAACTACGCAAGGAACAAAACTTGAAGTTGTTGCCTGTTACAAATACCTTGGTTTCTGGCTTGATGATTGTCTCTCTTTTAAACTTCATGTCAATAACCTGCTAAAAAACTGAGGGTTAGGCTAGGGTTCTTCTACAGGAACAAGTCCTGCTTCTCGCTTGAGGCCAGGAAAAGGCTCTGTGACCTTTGACCTGTGCTGGACTCTGGGGATCTGGTCTATATGAATGCACCTGCCAATTGCCTGGTCAAGTTAGATGCTGCGTATCACAGTGCACTGAGATTTGTGACAAACTGTAAAGCATTAACCCATCACTGTACCCTGTATGCAAGGGCTGGTTTGCTTTCACTAAGTGTACGGAGGCTCAGTCACTGGTACATTTTTATATACAAAGCCATGCTAGGGAAACTTCCATCTTATATCTGCTCCCTGATCTCACGGAGAAGTGGCTACTGCCTGAGATCGAATGCTGTGGTTTTATTAAATGTGCCAACTGCTAGGACTGTCTTAGGGAAGCAGCTTTTAGATGCGCAGCTCCTCTGTCTTGGAATAGTCTGCAAATTAAATGGAAACTGAACAATCTGGTGCCACTAAATGTTTTTAAAGCTCGGTTGGATGCTAGTCAATCGGAAGCTATTGGTACCTGTTTATGTGGATCATTATGTAAATGATGCTGGATGATGTCCTTTTGTTGTTCTGTTTATGTTTTTATGTTTCATGTGGAACTACTTGAGCAGGTCTACCTTGGAAAAGAGATCAATGATCTCAATGGGATTTTATCTGTATAAATAAAGGTTTGAAATGAAGATTTAGGGGACTCTGGATCGTGTGGATTGGACAGATTGCCTATTTAACTGAGAACGCATTTAAATAAATTGAGCTCTCTGTATCCAATGGTCTCAACACTACTCATAGTAGTCAAAATCAGACTATAGGCTTCACAAAGCAAACTGAAATATAAACAAAAAAGATTGTTAAGTTTAGTTAATTAGCATTAATTAGCATTATAGCCATGTCGGACATTCCCAGGATAGAAAATGGCAGATTTAACCCGAAAATGTCATATTTGTACTCCTTGTCGTCTGATTTTTATACGTTTTGGGCGGATTTGGAAGTTGTAGGTATCCAATGCTCTCTCAACACTACTCATAGTCAAAATCAGACTATAGGCTTCACAAAGCAAGCTCAAATATAACAAAAAGTGCACCTGGCTGAAGTCCAGAGCGCCCAGAGGTGCTGTCAGAATCAGTCTTCGCACCAAGCTGGTCCGCGTGTTTCCCAAAAGTGCGAGGTCGGACAGGGAGCTCGCCGCGCTCCAGTCCACGCGCAAAGTACCGTCAGCGGCCACTGTCGGGAGGAAGAGAGCCACGTGAAGATCATGTGAAATGAACAAGTCGTAAAACTCATAGTTGCCACGCAAAAAGAACAAATTCTCGCTCCGAAAATAACGACTCACTTCCGCTCTCAAAGTGGCACGGAAACGTCGTTTGCTGTTATTTCTGGAGCAAGAACACGATCAACTATGAGTTTTAAAAGATGAGGAAAAGAAAGTACGAGTTGCTTTATGTTGCAGCATGCCAACACATGCCTCGACGGGGTTTCCCAGGCAGCCACGCAGGGGCCATGACCATATAAGGCAGGCGTGTCAAACTCAATTTAATCGTGGGCCACATTAACATTATGCTTGCACTCAAAGGGCCGGTTGTAACTATATATAAATACATATATAAATACACAATATATATGAAATAATGTATTATATTATATGATTGCCTCTGAATTGGATTCTTATCGGATAGGGTAATAATAACTTTATAATTGACTACGTCTGAAAGCAGAATTCTAGGGCAAATAATCGCAAGTCTCTTCATGTCACAAAATGAGATGCATTGTGGGACATGTAGTTTATGGGCTTCTGTAAGATAAGATAACATGGACCAGTAGTTTGACAGCAACAGGGTGAGATTGAAAAACAGCACAGATTCACACAGATTAATTAAATTAAGGATAAATCAAAGATAAAAAAGAATGATAAATAACTATAAAATAAGAAATTAATTAAAATGAACATATATTGATATTCTGTAAAGTAGCATGTAACCGTATTATATTCTTTGCAAGCTCTTGCGGGGCCACACAAAATGAAGTCGCGGGCCGGATTTGGCCCCCGGGCCTTGAGTTTGACACCCCTGATATAAGGGAATGTGATGTTGATGCCATATCTCACTGCAATTTCCCGCCAAAGAAAACCACAAACAGGGAATTAAGGAAGTTAAAAAGGTACTAATTTATAAATATGTTGTTCATCTGCTTTAATTATTTAAAAGAAGGGTTTTGAATGTGAAGCAAAAAGACTTTAAAATGTGTTAAATCTTGAAAAAGGACTAACAAATAATTCAGTATATCGTTTCAAGATACCACAACAAATATATTTGACATTAACTTAAGAGATGAAGCCTTGGCATGTTTTGGGGGGTTGTTCAGAATATGATAAGCAACTGTAGGCTTGTACCATCATTGAAGACGCAGGGTAAATACTTTTAAATAATTAATAACATCATGAAACTTCCCCAGTCGATTACTTTTGTATTACATGTTTTCTTAAATGTCATGTTTAAGTATGCAAATGAGAGGTTACCCGGTTAAATATGGGCAGAAATGTGAACATTGGATAAAGCCAGGGTTTCTTTTTGGTGACATTTAAGAGTCAAAGGTTTTCTACAGAGGGGAGACTTCTTTATGTTGCTCCGTAAACCAGAACATACTGCCCACAGCCACCATTTTGTACCATGTTTTTAGTGATAAAAGCGATTATACATGAGGCTGTGAAGGCTTTGTGAAGGACACCCTCTGTAAAAAGCTTCAGAAGATAGATAGTAATGAAACTGGAGAGTGTACAAGCTGCTGAAGTGGAGGAGAAATAAAACTCCCTTAAAGATATGGATTGTAAAATGCATACATTTTGTACTAACTACAGGTTAAAAGGGTAAAATGTACTTATAGATATCGCTATGAAACTTCAGTTCATCGCTGACATTAAGACCATTATATTTCCTATTACAAGTTTTCTCGAATCTATAAATATGCGTATGAGGCATTATCTAATGCACATCTTTGGAGAAGGAGAAATCTACAGACTCAAATAGACGAAGAAGTGGGGATTGCTGTTAAAGGGGGGGTTAACAAACTCCCTTACAGATATGTATTGTACAACGCATACATTTTGTACAACCTACAGGTTAATAGGGTAAAGTGTACTTATATATATCACTATGAAACTTCTCCAGGAGGACTTGTTGCATTCAAGAGATTCTAAAAGCTTTAAACATGCATGAGGCATTATCTAATGTTCATTTTTGGAGAATTTAGGAGAAATCTATCCAGACTCAAATAGACAGAGAATTAAATAAACACCTACATATGGATTTTGGATTGCACTAGTCTGAAAGGAAACATGATTTAACAGCAGAAACTCTGACAGCATGAAGATATGTTTAGCCTCAAAGTAATGTTTTGCCTGTCGTGACTTTCTTAAAATCCTAGAAACACACTTGTTTGTATTATGCATGGAGCAAGTCAGGGCTGTGCTTTGTTGCAGCGTGCTCTGCAGAGACCTCTTGCAGTGAGATAACATGGGTTTTGGGCACAGATGCCTCCTTCCATGCACGTCCAAAGCCATGCCGAGTCATGCAGGTACTGTGAGCACAAGCTGTTGGATATTTCATGAAGTTTGTCGGAGGGAGAGAAAGCATGAAACAGTGAACAAGCGACACGCCCCCTGTGATGGCATTATGCATGTGTTACATCCCCCGCTGTTAAAACACACGTTCTCCGACATCAAGAACGAGAGCAGCGAGCAAAGGTCACTGAGCGACCTTTCGCGCTGCAGACGTCACAAAGTGCATGTCTTTAGACGACTCGGTTGAATACACTGGGTTAACCTTTTTCTAACAGCTGCCCTCATCATGATCCGACACTCTTCACATGGAGCAGATGGTGCTTTTTAACAGGAGGTCCTTCCTCCCAGCGGCCGTTAAACTCCTCACCCTTCAGTGAAGGGAGCGGAGAGCGTCCACACCATGTGCAATGCCTTTCCCACCATGACACACTCTCTGCTATATAACACTATCATTATCAATAACGTTCTATAATAACGTGCAATTACGTATCTGCCACTACGTCTTTTGCACTACTGAATACTGGTAATATTCACATTAATTATGAGACCGTACTCAACATCTGAGTACTTCTACTTTTACTCTAATACAAGATCAGAGTACTTCTACTTTTACTCTAATACAAGATCAGAGTACTTCTACTTTTACTAAAGCACAAGATCTGAGTACTTCTACTTTTACTAAAGTACAGGATCTGAGTACTTCTACTTTTACTAAAGTACAAGATCTGAGTACTTCTACTTTTACTAAAGTACAAGATCTGAGTACTTCTACTTTTACTAAAGTACAGGATCTGAGTACTTCTACTTTTACTAAAGTACAGGATCTGAGTACTTCTACTTTTACTAAAGTACAGGATCTGAGTACTTCTACTTTTACTCAAGCACAAGATCAGAGTACTTCTACTTTTACTAAAGCACAAGATCTGAGTACTTCTACTTTTACTCAAGCACAAGATCAGAGTACTTCTACTTTTACTAAAGCACAAGATCTGAGTACTTCTACTTTTACTAAAGTACAGGATCTGAGTACTTCTACTTTTACTAAAGTACCGGATCTGAGTACTTCTACTTTTACTAAAGTACAAGATCTGAGTACTTCTACTTTTACTAAAGTACAAGATCTGAGTACTTCTACTTTTACTAAAGTACAAGATCAGAGTACTTCTACTTTTACTAAAGCACAAGATCTGAGTACTTCTACTTTTACTAAAGTACAAGATCTGAGTACTTCTACTTTTACTAAAGTACAGGATCTGAGTACTTCTACTTTTACTCAAGTACAAGATCAGAGTACTTCTACTTTTACTAAAGCACAAGATCTGAGTACTTCTACTTTTACTAAAGTACAGGATCTGAGTACTTCTACTTTTACTAAAGTACCGGATCTGAGTACTTCTACTTTTACTAAAGTACAAGATCTGAGTACTTCTACTTTTACTAAAGTACAAGATCTGAGTACTTCTACTTTTACTAAAGTACAAGATCTGAGTACTTCTACTTTTACTAAAGTACAAGATCTGAGTACTTCTACTTTTACTAAAGTACAGGATCTGAGTACTTCTACTTTTACTCAAGCACAAGATCAGAGTACTTCTACTTTTACTAAAGCACAAGATCTGAGTACTTCTACTTTTACTAAAGTACAGGATCTGAGTACTTCTACTTTTACTAAAGTACCGGATCTGAGTACTTCTACTTTTACTAAAGTACAAGATCTGAGTACTTCTACTTTTACTAAAGTACAAGATCTGAGTACTTCTACTAAAGTACAGGATCTGAGTACTTCTACTTTTACTAACGTACCGGATCTGAGTACTTCTACTTTTACTAAAGTACAAGATCTGAGTACTTCTACTTTTACTAAAGTACAAGATCTGAGTACTTCTACTTTTACTAAAGTACAAGATCTGAGTACTTCTACTTTTACTAAAGTACAGGATCTGAGTACTTCTACTTTTACTAAAGTACAGGATCTGAGTACTTCTACTTTTACTAAAGTACAGGATCTGAGTACTTCTACTTTTACTCAAGCACAAGATCAGAGTACTTCTACTTTTACTAAAGCACAAGATCTGAGTACTTCTACTTTTACTCAAGCACAAGATCAGAGTACTTCTACTTTTACTAAAGCACAAGATCTGAGTACTTCTACTTTTACTAAAGTACAGGATCTGAGTACTTCTACTTTTACTAAAGTACCGGATCTGAGTACTTCTACTTTTACTAAAGTACAAGATCTGAGTACTTCTACTTTTACTAAAGTACAAGATCTGAGTACTTCTACTTTTACTAAAGTACAAGATCAGAGTACTTCTACTTTTACTAAAGCACAAGATCTGAGTACTTCTACTTTTACTAAAGTACAAGATCTGAGTACTTCTACTTTTACTAAAGTACAGGATCTGAGTACTTCTACTTTTACTCAAGTACAAGATCAGAGTACTTCTACTTTTACTAAAGCACAAGATCTGAGTACTTCTACTTTTACTAAAGTACAGGATCTGAGTACTTCTACTTTTACTAAAGTACCGGATCTGAGTACTTCTACTTTTACTAAAGTACAAGATCTGAGTACTTCTACTTTTACTAAAGTACAAGATCTGAGTACTTCTACTTTTACTAAAGTACAAGATCTGAGTACTTCTACTTTTACTAAAGTACAAGATCTGAGTACTTCTACTTTTACTAAAGTACAGGATCTGAGTACTTCTACTTTTACTCAAGCACAAGATCAGAGTACTTCTACTTTTACTAAAGCACAAGATCTGAGTACTTCTACTTTTACTAAAGTACAGGATCTGAGTACTTCTACTTTTACTAAAGTACCGGATCTGAGTACTTCTACTTTTACTAAAGTACAAGATCTGAGTACTTCTACTTTTACTAAAGTACAAGATCTGAGTACTTCTACTAAAGTACAGGATCTGAGTACTTCTACTTTTACTAACGTACCGGATCTGAGTACTTCTACTTTTACTAAAGTACAAGATCTGAGTACTTCTACTTTTACTAAAGTACAAGATCTGAGTACTTCTACTTTTACTAAAGTACAAGATCTGAGTACTTCTACTTTTACAGTTGTATTATTATCATGCTGATGTGTTTATTTTATCGTATTTGTGTAACTCTGGCACAACAATTACTTTCGGGATGAATAAAGTCCTATTTTATCTTATCAGCACCTGAAGCAGCTCTCACACACACACACACACACACACACACACACACACACACACACACACACACACACACACACACACACACACACACACACACACACACACACACACACACACACACACACACCGAGATTAAGAGGTGGATCCCTGCATGTCAGCGCGTGGCTCGTGTTCCTCTGCAGGGAGGCGTTTCCTGTTACTGTGTGTGTGAGAAGAACCGCTCGCTCCGTTAGTCTGCGGCACCCAATCTCCAACACTCGGTCCACTGTGAGGAGCGATCACTCCGCCCCGGGTACCAAACCCTGCCCGTTTCGCGTACGGAGCTTAGGTTGCCCCATCGGCTGAACTCAATATGTGCCGTTTAATTGGCTGTGAAGAGATCGGATGCCCGGGGTGTATTGTATCGTTGAATCTAGGCCACCTTGCTCAATGAAAGTATTGTTCGAGGAGTGAAAGATGCGCACTTGTTTTGTTAAAAGGCTTCAGATGAACGTCCAGTCCTTTGAATTTGAGCCCCGTGCATGCAGGCGCGGTTTTCCTACACCTCGAGAATTTAAAGTGACACGTCACTGTCAGAAAACACCCGTTTGACCATGACTTTGTTGAGCTGGTTTATTTCATTTAACTGCGACACACGTTAACAAAAGACATCGCACTCACTTCAGCAGAAATGTGTTGCGTCCACGTCTAGAGCTGCGGAGATATTATCTATTCAATTAATTACAAACTGTTTGTATTCTTCTTATCGGATTATTCAACAAATCTGTTGTTTTTTGTTAAAGTAGACTTTGTTCATTTCTGTCCTTTCAAAGCTGCTAGACTTTTATTTCCGGAAACGTAGGAATGCTCGATTATGGCAAAAATCATAATCTCGATTATTTGGGTCAATAATTGATATCACGATTATTAAAAACGATTATCCATATACTTTGAAAACATCCATTTATTGAAAAAAACGGTACCCTGAACTTTAAAGGTGGGGTAGGTAAGTTTGAGAAACCGGCTAAGTTTGAGAAACCGGCTCGAGATACACTTTTTGTTATATTCCATGGAATGCACTTAACGTCCCGATAGCAATGAATATCTGAAGTGCTTTGACAAAAAATACATAAAAAAATATCATCTGTGGAAGCCGTGGCGCTGTAAAAAGCTCGACCAATCATCTGAGCCGGCTAAAGTAACTGGATGGCCTACCTGCCTGTCAGCCTTCCATCTGGGCACAGACTTATCTCGTGCCCTCATTGGTCATGTGCGCGTTCGTGTGTGTTGGAGGAGGGGCTCTGTAAGGAAGTGGCAGATTTTCTCCGGTCGTGTATTTTCAAATTCTGGCGATCTCGAGCCGGTTTCTCAAACTTACCTACCCCACCTTTAAATATAATTCAACTGAAAAACCAATAAAAAATAAATAAATAATAACAACCGTTTTATTTCGATTATGTTGTTTTCATAATCGTTGCAAGCCAACATCGTAATTGCGATTAAAATACGAATAATTGAGCAGCCCGACGGAAACGTATGAGCACATATCTGCAAAACACAACAAGGGGGTATTTTTCTCTCAGAGTAACTCAGATCTGTCAAAGAGTGTTTTTATTTCTTTAGTCAAAGAGCTCTTTTAAATGTCCTGACTCCTTGTAAATAAAACTGCACACTAAACAGAAGTGCTTTGCATCCACGCCTAACGCTGCAAAGATATAACCTGTTCAATGATTCGCCAACTGGTCTGATTATCTGTTTTAAGAAGAATAAAAGAGATCTCCAGGGCTGCCTCTTCTTAGTCCACTAATCAGACTTTAAGACAGGGGTGTCAAACTCAATTTCATCGTGGGCCACATTAGCATTATGCTTGCACTCAAAGGGCCGGTTGTAACTATATATAAATACATATATAAATACACAATATATATGAAAGAATGTATTATATTATAAGATTGCCTCTGAATTGGATTCTTATCGGATAGGGTAATAATAACTTCATAATTAACTACGTCTGAAAGCAGAATTCTAGGGCAAATAATCGCAAGTCTCTTCAGTGCGCATGTCACAAAATGAGATGCATTGTGGGACATGTAGTTTATGGGCTTCTGTAAGATAAGATAACATGGACCAGTAGTTTGACAGCAACAGGGTGAGATTGAAAAACAGCACAGATTCACACAGATTAATTAAATTAAGGATAAATCAAAGATAAAAAAGAATGATGAATAACTATAAAATAAGAAATTAATTAAAATGAACATATATTGATATTCTGTAAAGTAGCATGTAACCGTATTATATTCTTTGCAAGCTCTTGCGGGGCCACACAAAATGAAGTCGCGGGCCAGATTTGGCCCCCGGGCCTTGAGTTTGACACCCCTGCTTTAAGACAAGATGTATACATGTTAACCGTATGCTTATTTAATGCTCAATGACTTATGAGCATATTTCTTATTTAAAGTTGTGATTTTGCATTATAGGAAACTCAGTTGAACAGATTCAATCAAATAATGTGTAGACTAAGAATTCCTTTTGTTATAGACAACGCTAATAAATTCCGCTTTTCCCGCTTCTCAATGTGAACATATTTGTATTTCTTTACACCTCAATGATACTTAAACTTAGTATGTACGCATTAAACATTTGGGATGTCATCTTGAAACACTCTGCCACGTCATAGACCAAACAACTTATCAGTTAGTTGACAATGAAAAGAACATACAGTAAACTACATCCCTCGGATCAATTTCAGGTTATTTTTTAATTAATAGTAATTAGTTAATTTTCAGGTTTCAGGACTTTAACTTTAACTATATATATTTATCTGTTCTTTTCTTTTCACGATATCTGTAAAGCGTCTTTGAGCACCTGTAAAAGCGCTAACAAAATAAATCTATTATTATTATTATAAGTATATCTCGCCAAAGATGTCTTCCACATGTTGCCTGCAGGGGCTGGGGATTGAACCGAGGACGCTCTGGTTGTTGGACATACATTAATCCCCTGAGCCACAGCTACACCTGCTTCTGCAAAGTATGCTAAGTCCCTGCAGCAACGACCCTGAGCCGGACCAAGGGACTTTAAGGGCCATGCCTGCGGGTCATAGATCCAAATGAAATGGGAAATGGGCACACAGATGCATTCTGGGTAAAACACGAGACACCATGTGTTGATGGAGCTGATGTTGCTCTGGGTTACAGACTGA